>NC_056733.1:1271744843-1272029843 GCF_019279795.1 Protopterus annectens | reverse complement strand
GCCTAGACATGCTGGAGGCAAGTGCAGCTGAGAGCAGTCACACTTAAAGCATTATAGCAAAACTGCAGACTGTACAGCAGCTAAAATTGTTTTATTTAAAAAAAAAAAGTAAAGGGGTTAGAACAGTTTCATATAGGCGTATCCTTTTGTGGATATCTGATGCTTTCATTAAAGAATAGAAAGGGGGTGATAGAAAAGACTGAAAAAGAATAGACAAACAAAGAGGGGAACACACAAGAGAAACATCAAGATGGTTTGAGCTGGAGGAGGTAGGTGAGGAAGGGCACTGTGTTTTGTCGGGGGACAAGCCCCCCCTCCAGTTTTCATTTTTTTCTAAGAGGTTAGTGTGGGTAGGAAATAGAGAGGAGGATATACAAGAAATGTAAGGGAAGAAGGGCTGAGAAAGCACCAACTGTGTACCAAGTCTACAGAGCCTCAAATGTGTCCAATTCTAGATGGTGTTGCAGTAGAGTTTCCCACTGTTAAGGGGGTAGGGGCATGTGTTGACATGGTGGTTGGCACCAACTAGACGAGAGTGTCTTCTACACTCTAAAGACAGGCTTCAACTGGTATAATTCTCCTGCCCATTACCTCTTCCAGTATGGGAAAAAAAATATACATACATACATATATATATATATATATATATATATATATATATATATATATATATATAGTATCTAAATATATTCACTTATATGTAAAGTATCTAAATATATTCACTTATATATGAAGTAAAAATTGTACTTACTGTAGATCTCTGGCCTTCTCACCCAGACCTGATTAACCCACTCAGCCAGCTAGTCAGCACTCTACTTTTGCAAGTCGTCATACCTGTGATGGTACTACTGACTGGAGTGGGTTATACCTGTCAGGGTTGACAGGTGGTCACCCAAGTCCTGCTAGATATCATTTTTTTCCCATGTACTGGTACATGTGCACACCTGGATCTCCTCCAGGTATGAGTCATCCAGTAGGTAGAGCATGATTAAGGTCTCTTTCTCAGACCAGCCAGGAGCACATCCTCCTAACTTTACAGGTGCTACCGTCATTTAAAGAGCCAGAATGAGAATGAAGATCATCTGGAGAGGGCTGTTTTAACCAGGGTTAGAATCACTTCCTGATGGGTGTGACATCACCTTGATCAAACCCTTTTTTGCTAGCATGATCATTTGACCAGGTATTGATAACATTGACAGGTTTGGTGTAACCACCAATGCTTTGTCATACTTTTTTTCTGAAAGGGAAACACTTAGCAGACCACACAATTACTAATGGATTATTTCTAATTTTATTTAAATCAATTCAGTGCTGCCAGTAATATGCGTAATATGCTTCTAGCCCCATTCCTACATAACACCTCCAGCCTCCCAACCACTAAGACGCTGTACCTGGAACACACTTCTCTACGGATTCTCTCCTGTCCCACAGCTGAACAATCATTTTGTTTAAAAAGTAAATAGTATATGTCGACTTCTGTATCTTAGGTATGACTAGTTTAAATCTAGCACTCAGACGTTGCACACTGCTGGTCCTGGCAGTTCCGCTCTCCTCCACCCCTCCCCCTTCTAGCAACTATGCACCTCTATTCTAGTACTGGCACATCACTGTAAACTCTGTTAAATACCTGCTATCATTGTTAAAATAAAGATGAGCATTCCGCTACCCTCTACTCCCAGCCCTTGACTGCAATTTAGTGTACAACGCCCTTGTAACAAACTTCACAGGTTTCTCTAATCTCATGACCCTCTAACTGTCTCGTCTGATATTATCACCTTTTTGGCCTCACTAGACCGTCTTTGGCTCAGTAGACAATCTATCTTGGAGTTTATTTCCTCATATTTTTTTCTCTACGGTCTTTCTTTTGTACTGACCTGCCTTCCTTAACTCTACTGATTGTCTCTAGCAACATGCCACTTCCACTTTGGGGTTCAACTCACTCCATTCACCCTCACTGTACTCGGGCTCACTCCACTCCCCTACCTTATCCCCATTCCCACCCACCTCAGACCTCCTTACATACACCTATCCTAACCACACCCATTGCCTACTTCACATCTCCTCATCTGCCAATCACTATTATTTACACCCACTACCATAGCCACCTCTTTACACTCCACCCACGTAAAGGAATCTACTCTATCTCATTTGCTTCTGTACAACTACTTGCTGCTCATTAACACATAGCCCTCTGTCCTCACCCACTCCACCACACACTATTCCTAACACCAAATGCATTTAACCAAATATGCCACAGAAAAACCCTATCACAATAATAACCTCCCATTCTATACTTTCTAAGTCTAGCTTACCATATTACCTCTTGTCATTCATACCACATTAAAAGCTACTCTTCTATATAAGCTTTATTATGTTAAATTACTGTGTTTGATGAAGCAACTAGAGTAGTTGTAAAAGTGCTAACCATTTTTATTTTTTCTATTTTTGGTTTGAATAAACATATGTTCGTGTGATAACTTGGTGCATTTTATTTTATTTTACGTATCTGTTTTATGCACCTTGTTTTTACCCTGAGACATTCGTATTCTTTTTGTTCGGATACTTCCAATTATGTCAGCAGAAACACCTAAGCAACTGTCAGAATTTCTGGCAAGCCATTAACCAACTCCTAAACCCAAGAAAACTTACTACCCTGGCTCCATTTACTAGCAGCACAACAGCGTGTATAGCTACACAATTCAATATCCACTTTATTAACTCTACAACTTCCTTGCTAAACAACAGTACAAACTCTGACCTACCTATAACTAACCCTTCTAAACTTAACCCCAACTCTTTCACTCTTAAGCCAATCCAAACTAGCTATATAAAAAAGGCCTAAGCAAATTAAAGCCTTGCTCTCTTGTTGGTGATCAACAGGCCAACGAATTCTCTCTCCATTTGCCAAAAGCTTAGAAAAATGCGTACATCAACAAATCCTTGATCACTTCCTTAAAAACAACCGTATATCCATTACTCAACATGGTTTCCAACCTTGACATATTACTAACACAGCTCTTATAAACTTCACAAATACTATCAATCTCCTCAAAAATAATGGCCAACTCATTTCTGCAGCCTTCCTTGATATGCCCAAAGCTTTTGAAACTGTCCCACATCAAATACTGATAAACAAGCACTCTTCATATAATTTCAGCACTGCATCCCTAACCTGGTTTTATAGCTATCTCTCTAGGTGACAACAAGCCACCAAATGGGATAACAAACTCTCCCCTTCTACCTATAACAGTTGGAGTTCCCCAGGGCTTCATCCTAGGCCCCCTTCTTTTTACCATTTTAACCAATAACTCAAGTACCTCCACAAAACTTGCTAATATCATTCAATACGCTGATGATGCCTCTCTCATCTGTTCTGCCCCCTCCACTAGTATCCAGTATGCACCCCTGCCACACCATCCGCAACATCCCCAAGTCACAATTTATGTGTATCAAAAGAATCAGCTCACCTGAACAGGAGTTTGAACATGCCAGACAAGACTTGTGCAAAAGGTTTTTGGATGGGGGATATAGGGAATCAGATATTGCCAGAGCTAGTGAATGGAGTATTGCTCAGGACAGAAGCACATTGCTGGAGTATAAACCATGTAGGACCACACAAGAAAGTCAAAATCTCAGGTTTGTGACAACTTATGGATGCAACCATAATGTAATCAGGGATGTATTAGACACTCATTGGAATATACTTTTGACCAGTGATGAACTTAGAAAATATTTAGGCCCCAGATGCCAATTCTCCTATAGACATGGGAAAACACTGAGTGCTCTTTTTTCGCACTTCAAGCATAAGGAGAGTGGGGGAGCAGTATACCAACAAATGACTATGATTAGGGGCGAACTATTGGGAATGTTCCCATGTGGACACTGTGGGTCATGCCAATATGTGAGCAAACTGAAACAATTTACTAGTGCCAACACCAACAGGGTATATGACTTACAGGTTTTTGGAAATTGTGGTAGCAGCTGGATAGTCTATTTAGCTACATGCAAATGCTCTGCTTTTTATGTGGGCCAAACTTCCCTTTCACTGAGAATCAGGATGTCGGAGCAGAGAAGTGATATCCGAAACAAAAGAGAAACTAATGCCCTATAGAGACACAGCCTTAAACATGCCAATGCTGAGTTCAGGTTTATGGTTATTGATAAAATAATTGGGGATAGAAGTAACCAACAAGGCTGGCATACAGTTCTGAATCATAAAGAAAAATATTTGACCATTAACCTAGGGGCACTTTTTTCCCCAGGACTTAATGACCACTTATGAAAGACATTATGGACTTTCATGTCTATTTTGTTGTTTTTATGTATGTGTGTATTACTTGCTTCATATATCATATGTCGCTTATATATAATATATTCATATATAATGGACTGTTTACATGTAATTCAAGTTATTGTATTTACATATGCACACAGTATGTTGACAAGTGCTTACCCTTTTCAGGCATATGTAGGACACCATAGTTGGTTATGTTTCTTTTTGTTGTACTTATGTATATCCAAAATTTTTATCGATCACATCTTGTATTTATCACACTTTTGTCTACTTACATATATACATATATGTATCCATATATATTTTTATATGTAGGTATGTCATTATATGTATAAATATTGTCTTCATATGTATTTTATATTTACACATGTATGGATATCAATATTTAATATGATATCAGTTCATTTTTCCATTTGTAATGGTTCATGTATTACTTTTTTCAGTTTTTTATTTTCTGGGTTGAACCATGTCTTCCATTGGTTGGGGGTGGGTATGTATAGCCTAATCCAGGAATATGTCTGTGATATTGTTTTACTGAGGAAGGCTGGGTAGCCAAAACCGGTCTGAATAAAGTAATTTTTCATTTACTTTACTTTGTCTACAAGTGCCTTATGTACTCTTTATGCTGGCCTGTAGTGTTTAGATAGGTTTATGGTTTGGCCGTGCATTCCGTACTTGTAGAGCATTTGGTTGTCTTAGTTGGGTGTTGGCTTTGCTGTTGGTTCGGAGTACTGGCACTGTCGAGTCTGTTTGGAGGATTTCCTATACCCTTCCAATTTTGGTGGACCAACCTGGAGTACAAGTTTGTATCAGTATTTTCAAGTATCTGTGGTTTTCCTGCCATTGCTTTTGTATATCATATGACTTTTCGGATCGTGGACTGACATCTACTTTTACACTAATGGTCGAGTCATTGGGAGGCCTGTAGGGTTGACTTTCGTGGTTTGAAAGTGTTCCATTTGGATTTCCTTTTAGGACTGTATGTTCAACTTGTGGACTTTAAGGTACTGTGTAGTGTTCGCAACCTATATCTAGTAAGAAGAGTCAAACGAGACGAATATTATTTTCGTTGATGGCAGTTGGTGGCGATATCATTGTTTTTTTGGATTGTGCTATATTCCAACAAGGGTGACTGTTATTTGGACTATGGTCTGAGCTAGAGGAACGTCAACTTGAATTTCGAGGGCCCACAGCATTTTTGCGAACTATAATTAATATACTTTAACAACTTTAAACATAATATATCTTGGCCTTGATGTGGATATACTTTTATTTGCATGCAAATAGTTTGTTAATTAGTATGTAGGGTGAGTTGGTTGCCCTGAGATGTTATGAACACGTGTATGATATATTATAGGATCAGTTGGTTGTTTCAGCACTGGGGGAACAACTTTGACTATATGTGTACTTGTATTAACAACTAAGGTTAGGTATAGTGTGTGCAATTATTATACAAACAAAATGGGATCAACATAACTTTGGTGGAATACAGTTGGTGGCTATACCATCAGTTTATGGATTGTGTTACAAGAGTGACTATCGTTTGGGCTTTGTTTGCAGTTTGGAACATGCCAACTGGATTTTGGAGGGCCCACAGTGTTTTGCGAATCACAATCTATATATTTTAACAATTCTAAACTGATTCTGAATAGATACTGATGTGGATGAACTTTATTTGCATGCAAATTGTCTTTTTTCTCCTAGTATATAGGACAAGTTGGTTGCCCCGGAATATTGAAAATATGTGTATATATCCCAAATAATTAACACCCTCTCAACATGGTAATTAGATATCATTTTTAACATCAAGGTGTCCAAATAAGGCCTGGACATATTTTGAGGTAATATTGGCGACAGTCTCGGCCTTTTGGTTTGGATTTTTTGCATGGGGTATGATTATATGGTTTATACACATAACAACATTTAGTTTGGAATAATTATATACATGAATGATATTGGGATATTTACAGGTACCAGATTTTATGTGGTTTACATTACCTATGTAAGTAGACTAGACACTTGATCAGAGGATTTTTTCCCATTTCATTTTAATTTAAGCCAGGCTTTCTTGGTAATAAATACTGGGTGGCATTCAGTCCATGTAGGACAAATAACTATATTAATAATGGTAATATTCAACCCCACTTATTGAACTTTTTTGATAATTAACCAAATATATAGCTACCATTGTCCACTGGAATAATAACAATAAATGGGTTTACCCAGGACTTAATGATCACTTATGAAAGACATTATGGACTTTCATCTCTATTTTGTTGTTTTTTATGTATGTGTGTATTACTTGCTTCATATATCATATGTTGCTTATATATAATATATTCATACATAATGGACTGTTTATATGTAATTCAAGTTATTGTATTTACATATACACACAGTATGTTGACAAGTGCATACCCTTTTCAGGCATATGTAGGACACCATAGTTGGTTATGTTTCTTTTTGTTGTAATTATGTATATCCAAGATTTTTAATGATCACATCTTGTATTTATCACACTTTTGTCTACTTACATATATACATATATGTATCCATATATATTTTATATGTAGGTATGTCATTATATGTATAAATATTGTCTTCATATGTATTTTATATTTACACATGTATGGATATCAGTATTCAATATGATATCAGTTTATTGTTCCATTTGTAATGGTTCATGTATTACTTTTTTCAGTTTTTTTATTTTCTGGGTTGAACCATGTGTTCCATTGGTTGGGGGTGGGTATATATAGCCTAATCCAGGAATATGTTTTTGATATTGTTTCACTGAGGAAGGCTGGGTAGCCAAAACCGGTCTGAATAAAGTAATTTTTCATTTACTTTTCTTTGTCTACAAGTGCCTTATGTACTCTTTATACTGGCATATGTTGTGCACAAGCCTGCCTCATGTGGTCCTTTATTACTGCTCCCGACTGGTCATCATTTGTCATATTGGGACTACAATTGGAAGCTGCACTGACAGCATGGGTCACTTAAATACCAGACGGGTGCATAATCATATTATGCAAAATGCATCAAGTATTGAATATCCTACACACAGTAGCTGGGTCATACTGAAGGGCACCCCCAGACTCAACCAGGCACTGCAAATGGCTCTTCACGATGCCAAACACTCTCTCAGTCACAGTATGCATTAGGGACAGGAATGTGTTATATATGTCCTCTGCAGCTTCAGATGGATTTCTCGCCAGAGTCATGAGCTATGGTTCTAGTGGATATCCAGCATCCCCTTACAAAAAAAAAAACAAACAAAAAGGAAGTCTAAATAAGAAAATGCAGATGAATATATTGCAACTACCTTAACATTAATAACTACCTTACTACTTTACTCCCTGCCCCTTCTCCCTCTCTCCTTTTATCCTAACTCAAATATCTACCTCCTCTTTTCCTTCTGTTTCCCTACTTGCCCTAACTCATCTCTCTCTTACTTCATTTAACCTACATACCCCCCCCCCACGATCTTATTTCCCCTGTGGCAACATACATATTGTAAATAGCTCCCTAGTTTAATTAACTTGTAAATACCTACTTATTATTGTTTAGACTTAACATCTATGTTAGCAATGATAGGGACTATATATTTGTAAACTTTTACTAATTGTGATATAATTACTGTTTGTTTTTTTCTAATTGTACTAACATATACTTTTGCTTCATGTACTCTTCTTGTACTTTAATGACCTGTTCTTTAATATACTGTATCTATGGAGCTTTTCTCCCCAGGACTCCATTGAAAACAGGCTCCTTCGGCCCAATGGACCATCCTGGCAAACAAACTTCAAATAAATAAATACATAAATAAATAAATAAATAACTATGTACTTAAAAAAGTTTCCACTACCAACACGATGACTGCTGGGCATCCCACCATGCAAAGAGATGCAGTAAAGTGAGCTAGTATGCCAGATGGGAGAATCGTGCACTCCCAGGATGCTGGGCAGACATGTTGATGATACACCTCTATGCATCACACAATACTTGGCAATCGATGGAATTGAAACCCTTCTGATTGCAGTACTGCTTACTCTGTGGACTAGGAGGGGACTTAATTGTACCATGGGTTCAATGTACGTCAGGGAATGTACCATTACATAAAAGGCACACATAGTCCCAGCTTGGTCCTGAGGTGATACCAGGAAATATATGTACTAATTCACATGTGCTGGGACTACATCCAGGATCTTCTTCAGTATCCTTGACTCAGAATCATGTGAGATCCCCAAGTTATCCCCAGTCTGTCTCTGGAAGGTCCCCAAAGCAAAAATAGTGAGGGCTATATATACTAGTGTTCACTGGAATAGGAAGTCCATTTATTTCTCTACTGCCCATACTGGGGTCAAACATCCTCACTAAGAAGCTTATAATGTCTTTTTCTACTCTAAACCTGTCAAGGATTTCCTGATTATCATAGCTATAATGAGTAATCCTTTGCCTATATTTAGACCGTCTTGGTGATCGAGCACTGCTGGGTGCAAGCTGCTTTGGCCTGGCCAAAATAAGCAACTCTGATCATGAAATAGCAAAGCTCACTGCAAGAGATAGCATTTTCATCAATTGAAACTCTCATATTTTTGGCAAGTCTTTCCTTTTTATACCATAACTGCAACAAGAGCAGTAAAGCTGGAAAAACTGACTATGAATTGCAATTGACATAAAATTGCCTGAATTAGCACAATAACCTTTACATCACTTCTTATTACCATCTCATTATCATTTGCATACCTACATTCAGCGGCACCAGGAATTGCTGTAACTGACTTCTTTGAATTGTGACTTAGCCGTGCTCACCCCGAATTATCTAACACATTTGCATGCAAAAACACATATACAAACACACACACATGCACAAGCGCACACACACACACACACACACACACACACACACACACACACACACACACACACACACACACACACCCAAACACATACTTGCCATAATACCACACCTGCTTTTAATTGATTTGTTTCTAATTTAGCACATATTGTACATGGCATTAGTCAACAGTAAGTATGCTATTATTGCCTTCTCTACCCAAAGACAGATACAGAGGAAATATGCTTTTCAGACCTTCTCTGTTTAGTCTCTGTCTGTGGAAAGTCTTTTTATTTTAAAATAGAAATGGATAGCAAGTAACAGACAAAACATGGCACATCCGTCTGTCAGTGGGAGCACAAGCTGAGAACATACCTGGTTATGAAGAAAGTTGGCTGTAGGGAACAAAAAGAGTTGTTGACGGCTTAATCATTTTTGTCAAAGAGGAAAAAGGAAATGGAAGGCTGAATCAATGGATCACTAATCTCTAGCAGAGGCTATGTTATGCTTGTGTTTGCTTCTCACAGTCATAGCAGACATTTAGGCAGATAATGATTCGTTAATTTATTTTATTTGTATTATCTATTACATTTCTGAACTAGATATATTCAAGGGAGAAAGACCATTTTATCTGTAGTCCTATGAAGTAAAGCCCCAAGGCAGTGCATTACAATACAACCTACTAGAAATAGTTGGAATTCCATGTTGTCTTCAGCTGAAAACACGATCAGTATCATGATGAAAATAAATATTATACACAAGTTATGATGCAAATAAGATATTATTCAAATGTATGAACATGCATTAAAACAACAGATTAGTCTTTCAGTAAGTTAAAAAGCTGCATCAAAATAAGATTAAGATCATTAAAATAAAACAGAATTGTTTCTAGTTAAGAATACTCATAAAACAAAAATAAGCATGGAAGACCTTCAGTGAACCTAGCACATGGAAAAACTACTGCAGATTGAAATATCTCAGTGTGTCTCATGAAAAAATGATATATTCTCCACCTGTTCAGTGGTTATATGCTAAACATTCTCAGTAAAAATATTCTCAGTAAAATGTTTTTAATTTGTATACACTGTCAAATCAGTATTTAAATCTTTTTTTTTTCAATAATAATTCTGTATTATTTTTCAATTTGTTCATACAAACATCTGACCGAGAAATACACAGGTAATTTCCAAACAATACTTCTAACAACAATCCTACAACATATGTACACTATATACATGAATGCTTCCATTTTTAACAAAAAAGAATATATGAAACGTCTTATCAATAGGTATAGTATCTTATAATAATTTGATTTCTGATAAAATCTGACTTTATAGTATTTATTTCCAAGGGTTATCCTGGGTTCCGTACATTAAGCCAATATAATGTTGAAAATTTGTTCCCAGATCTTCAGATTATTTATATGTTTGGTATGATCATTAATTAGTAATTTGTGGGCTAATATGTATTTCATATGTTCTGGAGCTGTAACTGTATATACAAATCAGTATTTAGATCTTAGTTTGTGTGGTATATATCAGGTTACTGGAAAAAATAAGGAATAAGTCTGAAAAATAGCATTTAGAATACTTGAAACTGCTGAAACTGTTGCAGTCAGTGTGGTAGAAAGAATGATGGAAGCCACTGTTACTGAAGAAGGTAAGGTTGCTTCATTCAATTTACTTAAATGCACAGATTTCTTTGTTTATAAAAATTCAATAAAAATTGTTTTAAAAAAAGAAGGTAAGGATACCACAGCATTTACTGCTGAGATCAATCAAGTTTGGATATACTGCTATATGACTAAATGGACATCTTGTCAATGTAACAAAACAATAAGGCACTGAATGGGCAAATTATTAATTTCCAAGTGAAATCAGCAACATTTATCTCTAAACCCATTGAAAAAGACATAAGGCAGTAGGAATAATTTGCATGTCATTGATGTGCCACATAAACTAGAATAAACTAGAAGTCATTTTTTTCTCTCAAATATATATATTTTTTATTTTCAATTAAAATAACATTTACGTAATATTTTTAAATATTTTAAACAACTATATACAATATTTGCAATAGTCTGACTTTCAGTTCTATGCACTGTATGTTATTAAATATAGAATTAAATAGTGTAAGAAACTTCTCTGTGTGGAAGATTTTCAGTCCATATATCTCTAGTTAATCACTGTATATTAATCAGATCAGACAACAGTAGTAGAAGTAGCAAACTTAAACTCATCTTAAGTCAAAACAAAACAAAACAAAAAATAATAATAGAAAATATATAATTGTACAGCATTAAGTATGTGAAAGTAATCCAAGCAAGGCAGGCAGTCTGTTTTCCGTCGAAAATCCTATATTAAGTACACAGACAATTGATCTAAGTAAAACAAAAATAGAGTAATATTTTCCTCACAAGCTTTCTAAATATATATATATATATATATATATATATATATATATATATATATATATATATATATATACTTTTTATCAGGCATGGGAATGGTTTATTGTGCTATAAAACAAAGTGTTAATGGTACTCATGTTAAATTTACATCCCTCCCCCCATCAGTGTGACATTTGAGCTGGTCCTGCCCTACTTAGTAGCTGTCATAATAATATAACCCTTATGTACTTTAAATAAAATTTATAATGATGTGGTACCTCTTATTTAACCAGATTATTAAGTTGATTATTAAGTCTGTGATTTTATCCAAGACAATATATTACATGGCTGGAAATATATCAACCTTCCAGCCATGTAATATATTGTCTTGGATAAAATCACAGACTTAATAATCTACTTAATAATCTGGTTAAATAAGAGGTACTACATCATTATAAATTTTATTTAAAGTACATAAGGGTCATATTATTATGACAGCTACTAAGTAGGGTAGGACCCGCTCGAATGTCACATTGATGGGGGAACAGATGTGAATTTAACATGTGTACCAATAACACTTTGTTGTACAGAACAATAAATCACTCCCATGCCTGATAAAAAGTATATATATATTTAGAAAGCTTGTGAGGAAATTATTACTCTATTTTTGTTTTACATGGATCGCTTGTCTGTGTACTTAATAAAGGATTTTCGACTGGAAACAGACTGCCTGCCTTGCTTGGATTACTTTCAAATACTTAGTAATGTTGTACAATTATATATTTTCTATTATTATTTTTTGTTTTGTTTTGTTTTGACTTAAGACGAGTTTAAGTTCACTACTTCTACTACTATTGTCTGATCTGATTAATATACAGTGATTAACTAGAGATATATGGAATGAAAATCTTCCACACAGAAAAGTTTCTTACACTGTTTTGTTTTTGGACCCACTACACCTGTTTAGTGGGTTGTTTTGAGACTTCAGGGATACCACGGAGATTACTTGTTTTAAATATAGAATTAACAGATCAGTTATCAGAGATACAATATTGATTATTGCAGAGTGTCCAACAAAGATATAACTTTCTTCCAAGGATTATTTACCAATGGCCTAGGATAGATTCATAGTTCTTTGATTTTTATTTCCACCAGTGCAGTTGTCTTCAGTAAAGTGTAGAATTCTTCCAAGGTCGGGGGTGTATTTGAATTCCAACTTCTGGTTACGCATTTCCTAGCTATAGCAAGTATTGTCAATAACAAATACATATTTGTCTTATTCAAGTAGGGACCTTCATTTATATTTAGCATTATCAATACTTTAGTTAAGGTAAAGGATTCATTAAATAAAACTTGTAAAAAATTATTGATTCCATTCCAATATGATTTAATTTTATTACATTCATAAAAAATATGAACCTAGTCTGCTTTATTTGACTTTTCACATCTCCAGCAAAAAACATTTGTAGTAGTACTGATCAAACCATTTGTAGTAGTACTGATCAAACCATTTGTAGTAGTACTGATCAAACCATTTGCAGTAGTACTGATCAAACCATTTGTAGTAGTACTGACCAAACCATTTGTAGTAGTACTGATCAAACCATTTGTAGTAGTACTGATCAAACCATTTGTAGTAGTACTGATCAAACAATTTGTAGTAGTACTGATCTTTTTAATTCTATCTGGTGTTAAAAATGCTCTATGTAAGTATTTCCAGTTAAATATTTTCTAGTACTGTGTTAGAAGTGTAATTAACTGATAGTAAGATGTTACCTTTAATTTTTTCTGTTAACTGCAATGACTGACCTTTTGTTAAGAACTGCCAGTATGATGGTTTGGGAATTGTTTTATATGTTATTAACTCTTTATATAGATTTGAAATGGAATTTTTCTTTTCACAAATATAATATATAAATTCATACAGAAAACTTATTAGATTTGGAATATCTTTAAATGAGGAATTATTAATTAAACTGCATAAATCTTGTACATTAGAATGCTTTCTAAGGTTAACCAGTCCTGTGTTGAAATATTGTAAGCAGTTTTTATCATATGTATATTTAAAACATTTAATTTATTTACACATTGAAACCAGCATAAAAATCCATTTTGTTCCCAGGAGGTCATTGTTTCTCTATATATTTTGTGAGGAAAGTTCTTAGTGATGGTAAATGGGATTAAAACATCAAACCAAAGTTTTAGATCTATGTTTTCTTATCCTCCACAACTGACTGCAACAGGTACTGTCCTGTCCTCCTGCCCGGCTGCATCTCCCTGCCACTAGCCCCCCATGCTAACTGCTCACCGCGTGGCACCCAGGCTACCTACGCTGATCTTACGGACTCCTTCCTAGTGCGAATGCACGTAGCAACTTCTAAAAATTAATTGACAATAGATGTAAAACACCCAAAGAGTTTTAGGATAGCCCCCCATGCTAACTGCTCACCGCATGGCACCCAGGCTACCTACGCTGATCTTACGGACTCCCTCCTAGTGCGAATGCACCTACCAACTTCTAAAAATTAATTGACAATAGATGTAAAACACCCAAAGAGTTTTAGGATAGCCCTCCATGCTAACTGCTCACCGCGTGGCACCCAGGCTACCTACGCTGATCTTACGGACTCCCTCCTAGTGCGAATGCACCTACCAACTTCTAAAAATTAATTGACAATAGATGTAAAACACCCAAAGAGTTTTAGGGTAAATAACAATTCTTGTTCCACACTTCCTAGTCAGGACGTGCTCCGTTGGCGGGAATCAGACAGTACCTCACCTAAAATCAGCCTCTGTAAATATATTGCCAAGAAGTAAACCCAGGAAAACAGGCAAGCATTTACTTTAAATAATTGACTACTGCACCTATAACCAGATACCTTTAGGACCCTGCTGAGTCCTTGTGGTGTAATGATGTCAGTAAAGTTATATTACACCCCAGCAGTTTCCGCCATTTTATTTCTTATCCTCCACAACTGACTGCAACAGGTACTGTCCTGTCCTCCTGCCCAGCTGCATCTCCCTGCCACTAGGTACATGTTTATCTCTTTCAAAGAAAACAACTGATTTATTGTTACTTTATGCTATTATATTGTTTTGAGTGTGCTCAGCGTGACTGACTACAAAACTTTCACGGAAATGCTTCATGGTCTGAATGTACGGTTGGCGCTGCATAGCGTCTTTGAACCTTAGTTAAATTGTTCTTCATACAGTACAACTGCATTTACTGCTCTGTTTTTGCTAATCTATTGCAAAGGAATAACTGAGTTACTGCTATTTCATAAATTGTTTTGTTTTTGAGTTTTGTTCAGTGTGACTGTCTACTAGACATTCATGGAAATACCTCAGGGTCTGAATGTACTGTTCGCGCTGCATAGCGTCGTAGAACTTGAGTCAAAGTGTTTGTAACATAGAACAACTACATCACTGCTTCTTCTCTGTAAAACATATAGAGTTTAATTAACGCAACTAACTATTAGACTCCTATGGAAATTTGGCAGATTTGAATCTTTTGTTGGCGTTGTTGTTACTCACAACTAATGTTTGCTGAACAATATTGGTTGATGCCTTTGACTACTAACAGGATACTCTGGTACTTATAACACGTATTACTGTGCTGTTATTTGTTGTTTAAGGGTGCTTGGCTATTGTTACACTCACTTGCTGAATACTATTTTAAAAGGCTATAGCTTTGGGAAATGCATGAGTCTCATTAGCCTTGTAACGTCACTTACTATTAAATTTAACCACTGTCTCTCTCCCCTATTTACATCCTAGATAGCCCCCCATGCTAACTGCTCACCGCGTGGCACCCAGGCTACCTACGCTGATCTTACGGACTCCCTCCTAGTGCAAATGCACCTACCAACTTCTAAAAATTAATTGACAATAGATGTAAAACACCCAAAGAGTTTTAGGGTAAATAACAATTCTTGCTCCACACTTCCTAGTCAGGACGTGCTCTGTTGGCGGGAATCAGACAGTACCTCACCTAAAATCAGCCTCTGTAAATATATTGCCAAGAAGTAAACCCAGGAAAACAGGCAAGCATTTACTTTAAATAATTGACTACTGCACCTAAAACCAGATACCTTTAGGACCCTGCTGAGTCCTTGTGGTGTAATCCCCGCTCCGCTTCGCTCGGGCTCGCTCTGCTCCCCACCCGCCCCACTACCTCTACTTTTATTAGGTCATCTAGCCCATCCCAAATTCTATTCCACCAATCACAACTGTCTCCCACTCTGTCACTTTCCCCTCCCACATTTCTGACTCTCTATACTACCAAAGATATTTCTCCTTGTCTTACCACTATACCATGGCTAAAAACACATACCCTATCATTCCCTTTATAGTACCACTCCTTCTCATTCCTTATCTTTTAACTAAATATGAAACTCACACACTCTCAGGTATTCCCCTCCCCAGAAGACATACCTCCTCTCATTCAAACCATCCCTCCAATCTTATCTCTCCCTCACTCTACTCTACTAATACCCTAGGCTCAAAGATAGTCCATCCCACCCTCTACTACCCCAAGGAAACCACAACTAAAACTAACCTAAAATTACTATTTAAACTCCAAAGACTACTAGACCACCTGAAAGAATGTATCACTAAAGATGGCGATATCCACCCCAACCCAGGCCCTAGCACCACCCGAAGATCTATACCCTTAAATTCCACCGGAAGTTCTGCTGGCTCTCTCCTTATATTTCACCTCAATATAAGAAGCATTAATAACAAAGTTCACAACTTACATGCGTTGCTAGCTACCCACTCCCCTGACATTATGTGCCTATCGGAAACATGGCTCAAACCAAGCACCAAGGATGAAGAAATTATCCCACCCGGGTATAATATCCTTAGGGCTGACCGGTTAACTAAAAAGGGTGGGGGAACAGCTGTCATGTTTAAAAATTCATTGAACGTCATAAGGAATCCACTCCAACCCCCTAAGGTCTCTAACCTAGAACTGATTGCCCTAAAGTTATGCTTAAACAGTCAAAAAAGCATTAACCTTGTAGTAATCTATATACCACCAGGGAAGAACTTAGAAAACCTAGAGCAAACCCTCAGCTGGTTAGCCACAAATTTCCCTCAAGAAACCATAGTACTAGGAGACTTCAACATTGACTGGTCGCTCTACTCCAAACGCATAAATCCCCACCCTATCAACCTACATGGTTTCTCCCAAAATATTCTATCTCCCACTAGAATAGGAAACGCTCAACAAAAAGAGAGTATTATTGACTGGATTCTTACCAACAAGGGTAAAAATAACTATACCACCGGGACCCTTCCCAACGACCTTAGTGACCACCTTATTACTTATATCAGAAAACTCAAATGCCCACCTACTAACCCCCCCCAACCAGACTAATTAGAAACAACAAGAAATTTGTCCCTAACCAATTTCTTGCAGAACTCAAATCTTGTAATTGGTCCATCCTAAAAACTTTATCCCTAGAAGAGAGCGTGTCTTATTTTAACAACACTTTCCTTAAGATACTTGACTCCCACGCCCCAAAGCGACTTATCAGAACCAAGGTACGAATTGTACCTTGGTTAACAGGAGACACCAAAACTAAAATTAAACTTCGGGACCAAGCCTGGAACAAATGGAGAGCTACCAAAACTCCCCTAGATCGCATTAAGTTTCAACAGCTTAGAAACTCAACAAAAACTGCCATTACTACAGATAAAAAACAATATTTCTGTCACCTCCAGGATAAACATCAGCATAACCCAAAGAAATTTTGGGCTGGATTCAATAATCTCCTCCATCCTGGCAAATCCACCACCCCCACCCCTGAGAAACTCATTGGGAAACAACCAGAAGTAATAGCCAACACCTTTAACTCTTTTTTCACCGAGACTATTCAGTCACTAGCCAGTCAACTTTCCTCTACCCCACCACCAGTAACCCTAACTAATGACCAAGACCACCCCTCCTTTAACTTACAGCCAATATCCACCTCCTATATACGTACCCTTCTGAAAAAGCTCAAACCAACCACCCTGGTGGCGGACCAACTCCCAGCAGACTACTTACAAATCGCATCAGATGCCATAGCATATCCCATATCAATCTTGATTAACAGAACCATAGCTGAAGCTACCATTCCCTCTATTTGGAAAATCTCCTATATCATCCCTCTTCACAAAGGGGGGACCTCTACGGACACATCTAACTACAGACCCATTGCAATACTGTCTCCACTAGCCAAAATTATGGAACAGTGTGTTCACAAACAGCTCATAAACTACCTCACCCTAAATAGTCTATTGTCCCACACCCAGCATGGTTTTTGCCCCCATCATAGCACAACCACTGCCCTTCTCTCTTTTGTGGACTCAGTCAACAACAACCGCAACAATAAATTAATATCCTCCGCTCTCTTTCTTGACTTATCAAAAGCCTTCGATATGGTCAATCACCAGCTCCTACTCCACACCTTGAAATCCCTACATCTTAGTAACCTCGCTATTAGCTGGTTCAATGCTTACCTCACTGGTAGAAAACAAGCTGTCCAATGGCAAAACAAGCTATCTGACCTACTCCCAAATAACATCGGTGTTCCCCAGGGCTCTATACTTGGTCCCCTTCTCTTCTCTGTTTTTATAAATGATCTTCACTCAGTCATCCCTAAAGCCTCCTGCATTCAATATGCAGACGACTCCACTTTGATCTGCTCTGACATCTCTCTCACCAAACTCCGAGCTTCAACCCAGCATTGCTTTACTATAGTAGAAAAATGGTTCTCAGAATTAAAACTTTTACTAAATCCTACTAAAACCAAGTTACTGCTATTTTTTCCCTCTGTATCTACATGCCAAGGTAAAGAACCTCCAAACGCCAATAACCCTACCTTCCACGTGGTTTCTACCAATGGCACCATCATAGAGCCTGTCTCCCACACCAAACTACTTGGTGTGACCATCGACCACAAGCTCAAATTTGACATACACATCAGCTTAACCATTAACTCTGTTAACAAGAAACTAGGCTCCATGTATAGAATAAATAACTTATTAACCCCACACACCAAACTAACTATAGCTCGCACCCATCTCCTTTCAACCTTCCTGTATGCCTCCCCAATATTTTCATTCCTCAACAAGAGTGAGCTAAATAAACTCTCTACAGCTTATAACCATATAGCCAGATTCATAACAGGGATGCCTTATCGAACCCACCACTGCCTAAACCTAAAGGCACTTGAATGGTTAGAACTGCCCAACATTCTCAAAATCAACCAACTCACTGAGGCATTTAAGATAATTAACCAACCAGACAAAACCCCCTCACTGAATAAAATACTTACCCCCTACTCCAACCTAACCTGCCTCAGATCTTCTAAAAGTGTCCAGGTACAAACCGTCAAATCTAACAACTCTGGAGGTGATGCTCTCTATGCCAACTCCATTGGTAGGCTATGGAACTCCCTCCCAACCAGCCTAAGACTTATGACCTCACTTAACCAATTCAAAAAACACCTCAAAGAATTCCTCAAGTCCCACTGGCTGTGTCCCTGTACCAAACCTGACTAACAAAAAGTCCGGGCCTTTACCACCCCAGAATTTTACCACTTCCCTCTAGGTCGTTCAATTGAAACATGTGAGATTATTTACTTAAGTTCTGTGCCTGTTTTTTATAGTATGTAAAGCCAAATGTTTATTTTTATTCTCTATTTCAACCATATGTAAAGCCAATTGTAATTTTTATTGTCTTTTCATTTATGATGTTATCTGTACCTTATGAATTGTACCTTCTCTTCTTCTTGGAGCTTTTCTCCCCGGGCCTCTACTGAAAATGGACATGTATCCAGCTAGACTAGCCTGGTAAACAAATGTAAAATAAAATAAATAAAATAAAATAAATAAATGTTTGCATTGATAAGTTTCCTAAAGGAATTGATGTAATAATTAATCAGTGTTGTTTTAAAAGGTTTTGTTATATTATATTGTATACTTTCGAAGGTTTTGTTATATTATATTGTATACTTATGCATAGTATGTACCAGGGTTTTTTTGATTTGTCTACTATTAAATTTTTTAACAGATTTAAATTAGTTTGTCAATATAGCCATTGTTAATTCTTTCCAGCTGGCAAAATAATTTGGGTTTATCCAGTCTATTGTAGTTTTAAGCACAGATGCTTTTATATATGTTTCTATTTCTGGGAAGTTCAATCCTTCTTATTTCCAGGGTCTAATGTGATGAGTTAGAGCTGCTTTATTCATTTTGGGATACCATAAAAATTTTATTAAACGTGAGTTTATTTCTTTAAGAATGCATCTTTCAGGAATTAACTGTATTGCTAATGCTACATATAGTATTTTTGGCAATAAGACCATTTTTATTAATTGCAATCTGTCTTCAAAAGTTAATATAATTTTGTTCCACTTTTCTATGTATATTTTTATTGTTTCAATAATGTTTTTTTTTTAATTATTAATATTGTTTTGTTTATATTTTTGCTTAACACTATTCTTAAATAATTTACTGTAAGTTCTTGTTTTCCTATGATGGCTTTATCTGTAACTTGTAGTTCTTTTTTCTTATTTAAAAAACAGAAATTTTGATTTTGATCTATTAAAGTGTAGACCTGAAATCTTATAAAATTTCTCCATTACTTCTTCTAGGTCTCCTAATGACTCTCTGGAGTTTGATAGGGTTAATAAAATATTATCAGCAAAAATAATTATTTTAGATATGTACAGGTCACAGACTTCTATTCCTTTTATTCTTGGATTATTGCGTATTATTTCTGCAAGTATTTCTATAGCTAAAGCAAATAAAATAGGAGAAAGGGGGTATCCTTGTTTAGTACCTTTCATTATATGGATAGATTCTGAGGTGAAAGGACCTAATTTAATGTAGGCTAAGTTATTAATATTTATGTTTTTTAGTAATAAGATGAAGGGAGGAGGAAATTCAAATAATGCTAAAGTTTTAAATAGATATTCCCAGTTGAGGGAATCAAAGGTTTTTTCTATGTCTAAACTGATTACAAGTGTTTATCTTATTTATTCACATAATCTATAACAGTAAGTATCCTTTTAATATTATCATGTGTGTGCCTGTTATATAAAATCCAGTTTGATCATTATTAATTGTCTTTGAAAGTGGGATTTTCATTCTGTTAGCTAGGATTGACATGAATATATTGTAGTCATTATTCAGTAATGATATAGGTCTGTATGAGGTGCAAAGGTCTGATGGTATATTATCTTTCAGAATTGGAGTTATGAGAGAATATTTCCATGAGGGTGGTAATTTTGCTTCTGACTGGACTTCTAGCAAAGTATTTTGAAACAGGGAGATTACTGTTGAAGGGAAGAGTTTGTAAATTTCTGTAATTGTACCATTTATCCCTGGAGCTTTGTTAGATTTACTTTCTTTAATCTAGTCAACAATTTCTTTGTAGGATATATGTTTTTGTAGGTCTAGTTTTAAGTTTTTGGGAATTTTTTTTTATATTGATATGGTTTGTATCTAAGTTTATTTGGTCGGTATCTAAATCTTCTTTTTTGAAGTGTTCCATATAATGGAACCAAAATACTTCAAGGATATCTCCTATATCTGATACTTTTTCCCCTTTCTTTTTCATGATATATACTACTAATGTTATTTGATTTAGATTGCATTTTAATTTTAGTAGATAAGTTATGTAGATATCTGGGGGAGGTGGCTAATGAGTTTATTTTAAATTTTTCCAAGGCTAGACAAGTTTTGTTTGTTAGAATTTCATTATATTATTTAATTCCTCTATTTCTTTTTTGACTTCTGGACAATTCAGATTTTTTTTTAGATTTTGCTGTCAAGAGTCTGGCTTGCAAGTCTAATGATTCAGATTCCCACTCTCTAACTTTGTTTTTGTACCAGCTAAGGGTCTTACCAAATAAATCCGCTTTTAATGATTCCCAAACCATGATTCTACTAATTTCTGTTGTGTTATTAATTTCAAGAAATAATTGTAGTTTTGACAACATCCAGGGTCTGAATTCTTTAATTTTCATGATATATGATGGAATTCTAGTTGAGAGGATTAAAGGTTTAAACTCTATTTGGAGCTTCATTATCAGAGAGTCATGATCTGAGAAGGGGCATGAAACGACTGAGAAGTAGAGGGGTTTTGTTTGTAAATCTTGAACTATGAATAATTTGTCTATTCTGGTTTGTGTTCCAAATCTATGGTCTTTATGGGAAAATAATAAGGATTTATCATATTTTACTTTAAAAGTGTCTTTTAAATGAAATGAATCAATCCATTTTTTAAGGATTTTGAAATAGTTGCTATGCAAAAAGACTTCTTGCTGGTTTCAGAAGCTTCTTAGGTACATGTAAAGTCTCCTCCCAGTATAAGATCCCCTTTATAATTGTTGGAAATAAAATCTAGGTGTTTTTTAACTGTTCCTGTGCCAATTCCTGGGAACCAATATAGATTAGCTAAGGTCCATATTCTGTTATTAAATGTAATTATAACAAATGCTAGTAGACCTTCTTTGTCTTCATATTTATAAATAACTTTTGGAGTGATTATGTTTTTCTTCCAGAGAATTGATATTAATTTTGTCTTTGTTCTATAGGAGGATTGAGCTAAGACTGTATAGTCCTTAGGGTTCCAAATAAAGTGATCATTAGTCTTAAAATGCATTTCCTGGAGAAATACTACTTGTGCCTTATTTAGATTTAAATAGTTTAGTAAGTTTGATCTTTTACTTGCATTATTTAAGCCATTAGTATTTAATGATAAGAATGTTAAATCCATTTCAAGTTATTGTTGAAAGAAACGTTTTGCTTCTTTTTTTGTTTGTTTTGATTATAGTAGTTATACCATATTCTCTGATAACATTGGATGTTATTTTTATGTGTGTAAATTTGGGAGTGTAATTTAATGTTCTTTCCTTCTTTAAATATAAGTAGGGTAAAATTCTGGTCAGGCTTTAAAAAAGTACTTCTATAAAACATTATTTCTAAAGTATCAACTACAAGTAAATATGAATTTCCCATTAAACATGGAATGAAAGGAATTCCTAATACAATAGATAAAGATAGATCTATTGGATTATAACTCCTACCATTATCCAACAATATCAACTGAGCTCCATATAGGTTCATAGACTTAGGTTCATAGATTATGTTAAATTATTGTATGGCAAATTTTCTTAAAAGGGATATGAAATTCGTTATTATTCTTATATTGTTCTATAGTATTTTATATATCAGGATGGAATGTTAGTAGTGTAAACAATTATGTTGACTTAGAAAATATCCAATATTTAGTTACCCTTAAGAGATCCCAAACATGTCAGATATGTCATTTTGGATAAATGAAATGCAACAGAGGAGCATACACTAAATAAGCCAACAACAAATAGATTATTACTAAAATAATTTGACTAAAAGGACTCTACAGGAGACAATGAGTGATTACCAATGAAATATGAATTTACTGTAGGTGTACTGTCTTCCTTTACTTTACCACTCTTCAGCTCACCAGCTTCAACTTACATTTATGAAAAGACATGGCTTATCAGTGGTATCCTGACTCTGAGTAGAGGTGCCCTACATTCTAGTGTGCAGTGTTTTTACATATTTATAGATTTACAAAGCAGAGTCTAAGAATGAATTATGATCACCCTGACAGTTCTGATCCTGCATAGGGCACCTCCTGCTTCCAGAATGGGGAATCACATCAGGTCTAGAATGAATGTAAAGGTACCTATATGGTAATCAAGACATACTTTAGGTAAGTTTAATCAAATAGTATTTAGATCATCTTAGAGAGTTCTCGGGGCAGTTAGAATACTCTTAAGCCTCTCCTCCATTGACCAAAACCAGAGATTTCCCTTCCCTTTCTTTCCCTTGTTTTAAATCAGTATTAATAAAAGAAATTCAGCAAACATAGGTAAACAGAAATAACATTCAGTAGTCTGTCTTGTACATGACTCGCAATCCATTAAACAAGTCAGTGACTAACATCACTTTAGAAAACATTATAAAGACAAATTAGAAATAATTTCCTAGCTCTTTAAATTTCCTGATAAAGCAAAAAGTCAACAATAAGCTATTTTAACTAAAAGTATAAAGCATTTCAATTTTTCTTGCATGCATACATTTCTACTTATATTTCAGTGTCAATAGCTGTCTTTGAAATCTGTACAATAATACTTCACTTCTTCAGTTCATTCCTTTGTCAATTCAGGTTTTGTTTTGTCAAAATGGCAACAATATTTCAAGGGCACAATTAATATTTAGACTGATGTTTCAAATCAATAACTTGTCAGTTGCCAATTGAGTTAGTTTAGAATGTATGGTTAGTGCAATATAGCATGTTGCAAAAATAATATGTATTTTTTTCAAGTGTTCTAGAGACTATCATATACAAGTGACATATACAATGTATCATATATAGAGTAGATAGCTTATGGATCCAGGTTGTTAAAGTAAATTATGCTTATTAATCAGGCAGCTCCATTTAAATACACAAGTAATTTGGGGACATTTCAGTTGAGTTTCCATTCCAGGAATGTGCAGTCCAATGTGAGTAACTGAGTCCACTTTTCCTTATAAACATATGTCACAATTCATTAAACTAAGCAGAGTCTAACATCTGTCTAATAATCATTATAAAGGCAAAGAATAGTAATTTCCTAGCTCTTCAAACTTTTTGATATTGCAAAATGTTGACAGTAAGCTATTTTAACTGGAAGACTAAAACATTTCAATACTTCCTTGTGAATATATATTTTTTTACTTTTACTGTAGTGTTAAGAACTGTTTGAAATCTATGCATTACTTCACTTCCTTCAAGTCATTAATTTTGTAGTTCAGATTATATTTTGTCAAAATGTTAATAGCATTTCAAGGGCGCCTTTAATATTTAAACTGATATTTTAAATGAATAGCTATCAGTTACCAAGTGAGTTTGTACAGAGTGTGAGGTAAGTGCAAAGATAACATGTTGCAAAAAGTAATATGTATATTTTCATATGCTCTAGAGACTGACAATTTCAAGTAACATATAAAATGTAACTTTTACAGTGCAGATAGCTTGTGAAATCAGCATGTTAAAGTGAGTAATACTTTTTAATCAAGCAGCTACATTTCGGTGCACATGTAGTTTGGGAACATTTTAGTTGTGTTTCCAGGAATATGTAATCCTATGAGGATAAATCGTACAATATTTACAATTATACCATGATCCCCCCAAAACGTGCACGCTGATTGGCCAGCGTGCCCGTTGTAAATCGAGTTATACTAATGGAAAAGGTCCGTCGCCGGACTTTTCCATTAGTATAACTCGTTTAAACACTGTCTTGCTATGTTAAATGGGTTTAACATGAGACAGCTTTAAAATAAGCAGCGGAGATCTCCGTTGCTTATTTTAAATGTCTCCATGTTAAACCCATTTAACATAGCAAGGCAGTGTTTAAAAAGCAACGGAGAAAGCAAGATCTCCGTTGCTTTTTTGATGTTGCTATGTTAAATGAGTTTAACATAGCGAGACAGTGTTTAAATAAAAAAGGGTTATCTCCATTGCTTATTTTAAAACTGTCTCGCTATGTTAAACTCATTTAACATAGCGAACATAAAAAAAGCAACGGAGATCTTGCTTTCCATTGCTTTACACAGCTCTGATGTACTGCGCAGGCGCAGTACATCAGAACTGCCGGATGCCAGACATCTGCGGAAGGGCAGTAAACAGGCATTATACTATGCCATTATTTAAGAAAAGTGATAGTTTCTTTTCTTAAATAATGTCATATATAATAGCAATAACCACTTCTGGGTGTGGGTAATGCTAAATTTACCACGGTTGGCTTTGTTTGGTTCGGGCCTCGGGACCAAACCACGCCAACTGTGGGTAAATTTAGCATTACCCACACCCAGGCGTGGGTTATTGCTATAATAATCCTATTATTTATTTATTTTACCTTGTTTAGGTTGTTTTTCATTTTAATAACTAAACAGCATTACTTTTTCTTATTATTTGTTATCTGTGAGGCTAAATGCACTTCGTAGATTCACAATGTCCTTAGAAACTGCAGCAATTGTTTACTGTTGCTATGGCAACACAAATAGAATGTGAACAAAGCTTGACTTCTCTTAACCAGTACATTTTTCCCTCCTTTTTTTATGTATTTGTTAACTATTTGTTATATATTTGTTAAAACAAAGATTACATCATTACCTCTTTTCAAACAAAACATTAAACTGCACTTCCAAAATCACTGGCTGTGCACCTGTAGTAAACCTGATTAACTTTCCACTACTTATACTCTACTTCAAAACTATCTCCTACTTCTTACCTACTTACTTGCTCTCCTTTCTATAACTAATCCCTTCTAATTTCCCTTATTCTTAGCTCTCTTTTCTCTTACTTCCTACCTGTATCAATATCTTACAAAGCATTTTTAACTTTATATAATGTCTTTGGACTTTAACTGTGTGTGGTAGTAATTATTTCATTTAATATCTTTATCATACTTAGTATTTTATGTTTGTATAGGTATTTTTTGTTTTACTTTGTGGACTGTGTGAGTCAGTAATTAACTCACTTAGTAATAATAAGTAACTGTAGAGTTGTTAGTTTTTGTCTCTTCAAACTTTCTTTAAAACACAAGTATGTTTTCCTTTATTGTATTCTCTGTGGAACTTTTCTCCCCGGGCCTCTACTGAAAATGGAAATATCTCCAGCTAGACTAGCCCGGTCAACAAATGTAAAATAAAAAAATAAAAAAAAATAATACTAAAAGGAAATAATTCAAAGGACATATGTACATGAATGCAACATTTCAGAGTTAATCACGAACATGTCACCAATCCCAATAAGCATAACAGTGACTATCATTAATCTAATAAATATTGTAATGACAATTAATTAAGTTCTCATTTCCAGTTAGTCTACCTTAAAACTACATTATTTTAGACAAAAGCCGAAAGAAGATTTATCTATGTATAGATAGTAAGTTATTAAATATATACAGACTATATTAGTAAGGTAAATAGGAGAGAATTTAAAAAGAGAGACAAGATGCAGTTAAAATAAATAATGATAAAAGAGAGAGGAGAGAAAGAAAAGAGAAAATTAAGAGGAAATACACATATACTACGTATGTTGATTTACAGTATAAATGTTTTATATGCTATATAACCCTCCTTCTGTGAAAGAAAAGTACCCTGTTTTACATACCTGAGGTAATGTGAAAACTCTCATGTGTCATCTGTTTTCAAAAAACATAGATAAAGATTCCAGTAGTTAGTTACCTTTGTTTTAAAATTCCAAGCAGTAAAATTGGTCCTTTAAAGTAATGTTAAAACAATTCATAACATAGTAGATGCTTAGAGAGATTTGGCTGTAACAGTATCAGTCTTTTGTTTCTTCTTTTTGACATCTATCCAAACATTTGTTTCTTTTGTTCTCTTGAGAGAAGGTGACATCCAATCCACATCTTTTGGTAAAGTAATCACATTATTAGTTTTAATAAATGAAGAGGCTTCCTCTAAGTCAATAAAAGTCCTCATCACGTTGGCATACAGTATTCTTATCTTAGCTGGATATGCAAGTTGGGCCTTGATGTTATTTTGTTTCAGAAACTTTATCATTGGCCACACTTTTTTCCTTTGTTCCATTATTCTAGATGAATAGTTGTTATCAAATCTTATCAGGCTCTGTTTATATTTTAGAGGTGCCTTCCTCCAAGCAGATCTTAAAATCAGTTTCTTGTCCAAGTATGAAAGAAATTTGATAATTATTGACCTAGGAGGAGAGTTTGAGTTAGTGGCAGGTTTCCCAAGAGGTCTGTGTGCCCTTTCAATGCAAAAGGAAAGTTCTTCTTTTAAATTTAAAAAGTCAGGGATCCCGCTTGATAAAAAAAAAAATAATATCCTCACCTTCTGTGTTTTCAGGTAATCTGAAAATCCTGATGTTATTTCTCCTCTCCCTATTTTCCAAATCATCTACTTTATTAGCCAACCAAGTATTTTGTTTAAGAAGCAGTTCTGTCTGTGTTTCCTCTTCCTTAAGTCTGCTTTCTAAGTCATTTAGAGAAAACTCTATTCCTGTTATCATTGTCTGGTGTTGTTGTAGCATTTCCTTGAGGGTATCAGCATGTTTTTGACTGCCTGTTTTAACATTTTCCAGGTTCTCTTTAAAATCATCCATCTTCAAAAGTAACTCCTGCAGGGTAGATGCCATCTGTTGTAGTTCCTTCTTTAAGGCAACATCCTGGTGATAATTCTTTGAGTTGCTCATGTTAACAAGTGAATATATCTCCAAGCTTTTTGACAGGAAATTATTTGTAAAACTTCACCAACATTTCTAATTATGTAAATTAGTCCTTTATCTATAAGATTTTATACTTTGTAGAAAAAAAAGAATATTTTTTTCCTGTCTTATTAAACTAGTTATATGGAGCTCTAAAATACTGTTGCTTTCAGTTAGCCATTCAGGCTCCACTCCCTCATAAACTAGAAGTCTTGAGGTGTATGGAGTACGTGGGAAACAAGCTGGTGGAGTAATACATTTTCAGTCATCACTATTGACCAGGAGAGAATTTATTAGGTTCATGTATTGATATCTGATTTGCAGCAGGAAGATCACAAAACATATTAGTGTGGTACAAATCATGGAACACAAAGAAACTAGATTTGACTCAGCTTTGACAATCAAAGTCTGCAATGTTAATGAAAGATTTTTTTCCCCTTTAAAATAAGATAATGACTATTGTGTTCAAGTGTCTATATGGCAAGCATGGGTTGCAGAGGTGAAGCAAGAATACATGAATTGTAAGTATAACATGCTCAGTTTTTCCCCTGAGCTGTGAAGTTTTTGTTGGTGAGCAAAAAATAATGAGTGAACGGGATAATTTAATCTTTGTCTGAGAGTACAGCTGTAGTGGTTACAGAAGTGTTGGAGGAACAAGTAGCTGAGTAACAGTTATAGAGTATTTCAAGCCCCGAGGAAACAGACAAATGGTTGGATCAATTCCAGAAATCGTCAGCTCTTTGAAAAACAGACATTACCAATAGAACATGAACCGTTAGAGGTATAATTAAGTAGACATACACTGACATATCGGACTACCTGGACATTGTTAAACTATGATTTTGTTAGCATTGAATATTCATTTTTCTAATACTTTAATGCTTTGATTTTGAAGATATTACCTGTTTTTGAAATATGAATTAACATAAGATTTATTTCTAGTTTCTTTACATAAGCACAGCACTTATCTGTTGATTTATATGTTTAATCCAATAAGGATTTGTTGTTTTTGCTACTAAGAAGTGAAGCTATTTTTAATTGCAACAGGAACATTTATTATTTTGGTATGAAGAATGTGAAGATGTTTTTATTTGCAAAAGTGAAGACATTGTAATCATAACAAGATTTTTTACTACTGTTTGGAGGTTAATTTACAGATATTTCTTACAACTACTGCTTGGTGTTTTAGCTTAGCTCAAATAACTCAAAAGGCTATTCTTTCATATTTTTTAGTTGTTGTGACCTGAATAGTTGGACCCTGTCCACTATCTGACAGTTTAAGCTAACTAAACTTCAGGGTGCTCACAGAACTTCATTTCTAAGATATTATTTGTTACAACTAGATCTCCATTGCAGTAGCTCTTTTCTTGTTTATGCTTTTCCCACCACTTGGACATGGCACTCTACAGTAGGGAGGTCAAACCAATGCAAAAGATAAATGCCTGCATTCTTCATAGATTATACCAAAAATGTTAATTTGTGGTGGTATATACATTCTGGTAACCTGGGGCAAGAAACAATTAAATTGAAACATACTGCTAGGTCAGTATGGTGGGGTAAAATTAGAGGTTATTTTATTGCAAGACATTGATGGGATATGTAATAGTTCACTCAATAAAATTTTAACATTTGGCATTAAGTGGACACATAATAAAGTTGCACTATTTAAAGTTGGGGAGTCTGTAGAGTGTGTCCACCTTTCTATCACCTTGTCAGAAGGAGCTATAAGGTCTGCATGTATGAACAGAAGGGAAATATACATGCCTGATTTATAGGTTGGCTTGGGTAGCTTATTAAACCTTCACTCCACAATCTACAATGTTCCACTCTTACTAGCTGGCATTATTGAATGGAAAGAATGGACTGTTAGGGTCTTGTTTCAAGGAGGAACAATAGTCTCCTTCCAGTGATAAATGGTTTGAAATGCCCTTGCCTTGAAGGGGAATTGTCCCTGCCCCACTGGTGATCGAACAGGCAGCTGAGAAGGGTTTATGTGGGATGAGAATTTAAGTCAGTTTGTCTTGCAGTAAAGAAGACCGCTGTAAGTAAGAATGATAAGAGAGACCAATAAAGGGGCAGTGAAATAAGGGATAAAGGGTCTGATAAACATTTTGACTCCACATTTTAGTAAATAGGTTAGCAAGTCTGCCTATCTAAGGCAATCAGAATAAAGGAGTACACATTTATCCTGTGCAGTAACAGAATACCCATTTAACACATTTATCCTGTGCAGTAACAGAGTACAGATTTAACACATTTATCCTGTGCAGTAACAGAATAAATATTTAACACATTTATCCTGAGTAGTAATAGAGTACACATTTATCCTGTGCAGTAACATAATACACATTTAATGCATTTAATCTGTGCACTAACAGAGTACACATGTAACATGTTTAACCTGTGCAGTAACAAAATACACATCTAACACATTTATCCTGTGTAGTAACAGAGTACTCATTTATCCTGTGCAGTAACAGAATACTTATTTAACCCATTTATCCTGTGCAGTAACAGAGTACTGGTTGAGCTCCTCATGTTGTTTAATAGTTTGATAAGGATACATGTTTCAGGTAATCATTTGTGACTGCAGAGTACAAAGCTATCCAGTGCAAGAACAATGGGGGAGGAAAACTAAATGTAAAGAGCTATAGCAAGTCATATTCAAAACCTGTGTTATGTAGACACACCAGAAAAGCCAATCTGAAGTCAATTAATGAGAGGCTACCATGATATGTGAGACAGCACCCCTTGCATTTATAACTAGAAAATATAGTATTAGCCAGGAATGAGTGGAATGTATGTTTGTTCTCTCTCCCTCAGTTATAGAATATGAATATGATCCTGTGGCACAGAGAGATGAATCACTGACTGTCACCTGTAGTCCATTATTAGCAAGGATGCTGGAGGGGGACAAGCTGGGTAGGATGGGACTGAGTGGGCACTGATGGGTTACTGATCCTAAGCAAAGATAGGCAACTATGGAGGGAGCATGAGGTGTTGTACCTACAGAGCATGGGACAAAAGAGAATGTACCCCTTTGTGGTGGCATGATCTTAGGAAGTCCTCAAAATATCCAAAGCCATCAAAACCAACATCTCTGAATCTAAGGACTTCAAACACTAAAATCCCATTCAACTGCATGAAAAAAATCTCAAATTTCACCTTAGAGCATGTCAGCTTGGATGCTGGCATGACAGTCAGCTTCACAGGGGAGTTTTATGCCCATTTAGACAAATGCATAAGATTAGCAGTCGAAGCCAGAGCAAAACACAATTTGAAATCCATCTTGGCAGTCCATTAACATAAACAACTTTACAGCAGTAGAAATAAAAAACTCCTTAATTTATATAGCAAACCCAAAAAACCCTCATAGCAAAGATAGTATAAAAATATTATAAGTGAATTGAAAAATACTGTTAGGACTAGTAAAGCTACTCATGCACTTTGGCTAGCTTCTAAAGGTAAGGAAAAATACTCAGCAATGCTCAGAGCTTATCCTAAATGAGAACACCCACTCCAACCTAATAAACGTTGGCAATATTCTAGCAAATATGTTTAGTAAAAACATATACCCAAAACATCTCTCCAAATTCCACATATCCCAGAATCCATTACACTCCCTATTATAAACAAGGAACATCTTCTGAAGGTACTATCAGAGATCCTCCATGATGCCTGACTACATACATTGATGTTTAATAAATAGCTCCAAACATGCATTTCCTGAACTTCTCAAATGGTTTAACCAAAGCTTAAACATAGAATTTATTTGAGCATTACTACACACCACAGTAGTGATGCACCACCAGATGGGTGGCCCTATCATAGACTTTGGTAATTAAAGGCACATCAGCCTTACAAGCCCAGTCTGTAAAGTTATGGAATGTATCACAACTAATCTCATAAATTATGATATAATAAATCTCATTAGGCTAGACCCTTAACAGTGTGGCTTCAAAGGGATTTTCTCCCTATTAAATCTAGTTAACATCTTCAGAAGAGTGGCAGATGTTATTTACAGCAGTCATGGTGTTCAGACAGTGTGTCTTGACCTATCAAGTTTGACACCATACCACACACTGGCATTGTAATCAAACAAAATGCTTTAAATATATCCACAATCATGTGGTAAAATGTATAACAAACTGGCTAAAAGAAAGAACACTTATAGTTCATGAGCAATGCCTCATCTGAAAGTATGAAAGTAATCAGCAGAAACCCTAGGACTCTGTACTGAGACCCTCCCATTTTCAGCATTTGTTTAGTTAATCCCCAAACAGAAAACCAGAACCTTGGCTAACTAACTTTATAAACAACTGAAAATGGTATGTTTTTTTCCAAGACCAACTTTTACACCTGCACCCTTCAGAAAGAACTATCCTAGTTAATACCTGATGTAAGAAAAATGGACTCAAATTAAAATGAAAACGTGTAGTATTATTTCATTTGGTAAACATCCCTTAACCCTAACATATAGCACAGACAACACTCTTCTGCTATATAAAAATGTAGTCAGGGACCTGGATTCCTCAGTTGAAAGTTCTCTATCCTTTAATCATCATGTGACCCCTTTAGTAAAAAAATCCTTCTATCTATAGATGTCATTGTTTTGTATATTCATCACTGATTAGACTGATTATAGGTTCAATGTTCTGTTCAAGATGCACCACACACAACATTTCTAGAGAAGCCGTAAAATCTCCTAAATACATTTTCAGGCTTAATGATTGAGTTACCAAAAGTGGATAAGAGGTCTATCCCTTTATTTAGTATCTCATATATTCTTGATGGGCGATCTGTGCCTTTACTGCTGTTGCCATTGAAGGCACTGTTTTCCTTGATCTCCTATATCTTTGCAAGTCTAATAGCTTAGCAAACACCAGATAAATTGACCTAAATTTTCCCCATCAGATAGAGTGATAGATTTATTGCACAGTGCTTCCCCATCTCTGAAATAAGCTGCCCCTGCAGATTAAAAAGGGTATTGGGTGATACATTATTACTCTTCAAACAAAACTGTATGACTTGACAGGTACCTACAAATTTGCTCTGAGACTAACTAGTCTAGCCCTGTTTTAGAAAGGAGGGTACAGCTTGAGGTTGGGTATTGGCAAGACACTGATGATCATGAGATTAAACTGCCTTGAAACTCCTATATTAAAAATCATATGAAGCAGGATGCATGTGAAGGAGCACACACTCCCTGTGATCGGGCAGCTACAGTGGAGCACCAGGAAGCTGCTGAGTTGTTTAGAAGCTCCAGGAAGAAGGAGAAGAGGTCTACTTGAACAAGTGACTGGCCCAGTAACAACCATCTAACCTTCACATCTCAGAAGGAACAGGGCTGGTGGGCTCAACCTGTGAAAGGAACATCTCTCAGCACAGAGACAGGAAGGGCTCAGTCTCCACCTTGAATGTGGAACCCGCTGAATTTGGTATAGAACAAAGGGACCCTCGCTTGGCCAGGGTTTGGTATGATATTGGATGGAGGGGGATAGTAAGCTCACACCAAAAGCCCAGATGGTTAAAGAGTAAGTAGCCATTATGTCATTCATGTGGAAAGTAAAACAAATATGCTTCTTAAAAAGACAGATAGTTTGGAAATATTTTTAATTCAGGTTAAGATTTCAATGTTAGGTGAACTGGGAGGCCTAATAACAGGATGCAGCAAGTGTTTTACGGTGCAGTGGTGCAGCAGTAGTGCTGTCATCTCACAGCAAGAGGTTCTCCTGTTTGAGTCTCTGCTGGAATGCCTTCTGTGCGGAGTCTGCATGTCCTCCCTGTGTTCATGAGGGTTTCCTCCCACATGTCAAAGACATGCATCTGGAATGTTTCTCCCTGGCCCGCTGCTGAAAATTGGCTACGTTCCAAGTCGGACCTTCCCAGTAAACAAATGTTAAAATAAAAAATAAATAATTAAATAATAAAAATGTTAAGTTCACCTGTTACTTTAAGACCAGGTAGATACTAGGATATATCAGGAACAGCAGGGCTCTGTGATGAGATGTTGGAGGTATTTTAAAAAGAATCTTGTGGAAAGCCCAGTTAAATGACATTTGCTATTAGTGGAAAGAGTGAAAGGGGCTTGACTAATGGCTCTAAGACAGACAGAGAGAGAAAGAGAAAATAATCAATTATAGAGAAGAAGCCTGAAACTGTTCCAGCCAGAGGAAACTACAGACAGAACTACCAACAGAGGCTGTTTCCCAGCAATATAAGAACAAAGCAATGGCAGTGGCTGCATGTCTAGTTAAACTATAATACTTTGTTTTGATTTAAGAATCTGCCTCATTTGTCCTTTTATATATTGCATTATTTTAAAAAAGGATGGTGGTCTCAGCTGCATTAATATGTTCGCACTTGTTGTGATCAAATGTTTTTGGTCGATTCACAGAATATACATCAAAAAGAAAATCAATGTACAAAACACCAACCAAAAGAGAGCAAGGAAATAGCCTAGGGGTCTGCAGGAACCATGATAAAGCCTGTTCAGTTCTGAGTCTCATTATTTTATGGTCAATATGATGTGAATCAGCCAAATAATGTTTTTAAACAAGAAACATCTTTATTAAACTGTCACTTATGACATAAGCAAGCATACATTTATATAAATGAAAACAAACCACGCCGACACAATCCTAGTTACAAGCATTTTACATCACAAACCATATTGACGCACTCACAGTTGCAAAAATTATACATCACTTATAATCTACTCAATCATTTTCAGTCAAGCATTACATACCTCATTTAAGTCCTGCCTTCTTTTAAACCTCATTTCTCCCCTGTATGTATTGTTCTCACAATTCCTATTTTTTTCCTATGTAGTTTGCTCCTAACCTTTTTCTAAATATCTCAATTCCAGTTGTTTTATCTCTGTTACTATATTCACTTCTTCTAATATAGTTGGTTTAGATTTTGATTTCCATTTTCTAGTAATTGTTTTTTGGCAGCTGCCATAATTAGAGACAGCAAAGCCTCACCATGTCTAGGCAATTCCGATTCTGTATCATAGCTTAGAAAAATTATCCCCCCATCACACCAATCTGCCCACTCAACATCTCCGACAGTGCATCTGCTAGGGAATCCCTAAAGTCCACCAACTCACTGCACTCCTTTTTATTATCACAGTCAGGGAAATAATTACTATAGCTAAAAAAACTGTCAGAAATGAAACACTCCATACTTCATTTTCCAATGAAAGCCCTAAAGTAAAGCAGGACTGGCCCATGTGGGATACAATCTGTGCTCTTCTAGCCATTAACCAAAAACTAAATATCTTACCCACTATGACTTGCCAGTTAATATGTTCTCTTTGATACCTACTAAGGGGCTAAGCAGCTACTCTCCTTGGTGGTCCAGCAATCCACAGTGTCAGGTCTTTCCTACTGCTGTAATGAAAACTGGAAGAAATGCAGTCTGACAGAGGAACCAATCCAAATTGTCAGTTCATGGTATCTATATTACACATTCACAGAATGAAACTGATCAGCAAAAAAAAAATTTTCAACTGCAGAGAAAAAAGCAAAATACAGGAAACCATATATAACCATGTAATACAAAAAATGACAAAAGATTAAGACCAAATAATTGTACTGATTTAACAAGGTAAACATTTCTAAGTATAACACAGACACATAAATAAGAATACTAAATGAGAGATATGAGTTAAGCAAAAACTTAACTATATGAGAAACGGCTATGTTCCCTAGAATAATTTTAACGTCAGTGAAAATGGCATTTCTGTTATCCTGCAAAACTAGAAAGGTTAATTACTGTACTCAATTTCTACCATCTGTTGGTTGATCCTTGCAGTATTAGGAATGATCATCTCCAAAATATTGGTTATTCTCTCTTTCTGCCTGTCAGACTTGCAATAATGCTTAATTGATACATTCAGGGTGAGTATATTGCTCTGCTTATGTAAAGTCATTGACTCAAGAAAAAGACAAAAATAGTATACTCTATATTTTATATTTTTAAGTTCTATACTTACATGCAAAATGCAGAAATTATACACACTACAAGAGGTATACATGTATGCAAACAAGCAGGCAACCACACATGCACACACACCATATGCATTACCACATCTAATGCTTAAATGCTTACTTGTGCCCTACCATCACTTTAACAGAAAATACACACACACACACACACACACACACACACACACACACACACACACACACACACACACACACACACACGTGCGCACACACACAGTCTGTTTTACTCTTTGAGCAAACAGTACCTAGAACTACTGTGGAAAAATAGTAATACATTAATACTGGTAACAAAACTTAATAGGCAAAGAAAGTGGTCGCAAAGAAATGTCATTATTCTGAAATAAGATGCAATTCATTACAGACATAAGTTCTTGCTACTATTAAGAGAGAAACAAAGAGGCTTCATTGATGTGGTAGGATAGCAATAAAAATGCCAAGATGACTGTAACATGGTACAAACTAGGGTCTATATTTGCACGAAAACTGAATCACGTGAACACGTATTGAGCAACACATAAAGAGCGAATATTCAAAATATTGAAGGTATGAATGGAGACCGGCGTAGGGAATTCTTCCCTTTGCTTCACTGGAGTGCGATCTCAGAGTTGGTATATTTAAGTAGGGGGGGGTGTGGGGGGTGCAGGGGGAGTGCCCCCCTGCATACAACAGTTAGTGACAGTGTTTGTTGGTTTTGTCATGTTTGGAATTCAAAATTTTGGGCTTTCGCCCATTACTTGCCGCTCAATACGTGTTCGCGCAATTCAGTTTTCGTGCAAATAATATAGACCCTACAAACTATATATGCAGAATCAGCTGCTATGTCATTTTTCAATTTTAAAAACTCTTAGCATGTTTTAGGTATAATAAGACAAAAAATAACTTGCACTGGACTTTTACCAGTACAGTATGTGGTGTGTTGCAAAATACAAGTTTTTTTTTTTTTTTTTGCAGACTCTGTTATATCTGCCTGATTATACTTGGATTAGGAAACCCTGGCTACATTTTGCTTGACACTCCACTGGGAACCACTGGAGTCATAATTTGTATTTAAGGTTCAAAATTGTTTTTTTTTTTTTTTTTATATTAAGGACAAATATAATCAATGTGTTTCAATATATATATATATATATATATATATATATATATATATATATATATATATATATATATATATATGTGTGCACATTAAGCATCCCAGACATCTTCCTAGCACCTGAACAGCTTGTAAGAGTAGAAGTAACAATTTCTGGCACTTTACTGAAAAAAGTCAATTTGTCCTTGGTCTTGCCAGTCTTCTTGACATGAGATAGCTTCCCAGGTGAAAGATAACCATAAGATGTGTTTACTTATGTTTGTAACCTCAGGGGAAATGCTCAGTAATGTCCTGAGTTAATCACAAACAGCAACACTTACACCCAGCCTGAAACCATAGCAAACCTTCTGGCCTACAAGTTCACTTCAAACTTCTCCCCCCATCGCTTCTTATCACACCCAAAGAAATACCTGCAACCATCCCCCTACCAGTCATTACAATTGAACAGGTCTTTACTACGTTCACTAAAGTCAAAAACACATCCTTCATGGGAAACAACAACATTCTAGAATGCTTCTTAAATAGCTTAAAACAGACTCTTTCAGGACCACTAGAAACCCTCTTTAACCTCAGCCTTCAGACAGGCTTTGTCCCAAAGGAATGGAGGATTGCAGCAGCTGTCTCTCTGCACAAGGGGGGCCCATCAACTGACCCAGGGGAATACAGACCCATAAGCTTGACCAGTCTTACTTGCAAGACCTGAGAGACCTGATCAATAATGACATAAAAAAAATCTCCAAACACTGGGCCAGACTCAATCTGGCTTTGTGAAAGGAAGGTCTTGCTTACTCAGTCTGGTGTACCTCTTCAAGAAAGTCACCAGGGTCATGGAAGATGGTAAAATGTTACACATCCCTTATCTAGACCTGGTCAAAGCTTTTGACACAGTCCCCCACTCAGGCATCATAGATAAACTTACTGAATTAGGCATAAACCCCTACATCATCACATGGATAGCAAACTGGCTCACTGACAGGTCACATGTTGTCCAGATAGGTGAATCAACTTCCGATAAGAAACCTGTTACAAGCAGTGTCCCACAGGGCTCTGTGTTTGGACCCCCTCCTGTTTTGCATATACTACTCTGAAGTGAAGGCCAATGTTTAGGGCCTCTGGCTCACCAAGTTCACTGACAAGTGTAAGCTGGGAAATGCTGACATTCTACATACAGGCTTAAAAAATACAAATGACTGGTGCCAAAACCATGGTCTGAGACTAAATGCTAAAAAATATATGATCATATCCTTTGGTAAATCAGACATCAGTGAAAATTATAATATTGATACCACACCCATAAAGGTAGACCCAGTGGTGAAGGACCTGGGAACACAGACAGACAGTAATCTAAACTTTGACCAGATGAGTGAGGAAATCCTTCTGTGTGTCTCAACTTATAAATAAAGACTTGGCATCAAGATCAGAGGACGTCATAGTGCCATTGTACCCAGCTCTCATCAGGCTCATAATCAAGTACAATGCTCCTTTCTGCATGTACCTAACCACACCAACTGGAGTGGCCCAAGAGATTTTTCACTAAAAGAATACAAAGTGTAAGGCACGCATCTTATGCAGACTGACTAAAGGCCCTATCCCTTTACTCCTTCCCATATCATTTATTGAGAAGTGACTTATGCCTCACCTATAAGGTATTTTCTGATCCAGCCCTGATGAAAATATTACATATTCACAAGAAAAGTTATATGAGGATGACATGTTCCATGGACCTGAACCTTTTATGTGACTCTAACAGAACTTGCTGGAGAAACAGATTTGTATCCCAAAGGCTACTTCATCTATGGAATAAACTTCCCATCTTCATAAAACAAAGTTTGTCCCTCACTCTCTTCCAAAAGAATTTCAATTTGGATAAATGGATGGGGAATCATAAATTCATTCCTGGGATACTGCCCATGTACCTTATCAAAAGATGCAATCTCTAAAATGACTCAGGGTTCCAGCACCCAAAGACCCTGATACTACCCCATCCCATATCTGGGGAATTAAGATATAATATTGTCATATCCTGGGTATTATTGGCTAGGCTTGTAAAGGCTCTTGTGCCATTAGCCTAGTAATCACCTATGAACTTATGAAGCTATACTCACAAACTCCCACTTAAACCGATTATGAAAGTCAGTATATTTCATACCTTCCATTTGGTGTATTTTTTATGTTCTGCAAAAAATGTACTATAGCAGAAATGTAAATATACCATACTTTGTTTCATTCATAACATAAAAATACATGAATTAGACATGAAATAGATTGAATTTTCAGATATGGGTAATGTTTATATTAGTATCCATAAGTGTTTTAGGGTAATTTATTAATAGTCTAAATTAAACTGCAACTTTACTTTAGGTATTCAGTGTCTGACTTTCATTTTTTATGGTCTTTATTATTTTTTGGTAAATCATAAACTGCAGGAAAACAACAAATTCTAATGTTGTGTCTTTCATTATTTACATGGGAAGCTCGGGACAAGAATGAAATGTTCAAGAATTTCTCTTTCTAGTCTGAAGAAATGGTACTGGATCTCCTTGGCTTGTCATCTGGATACGACATTACATTTAAGTAGTCACTCTTGGATACCCTTCCCAAAATGTTAGATTTACTTTTCTGAGGGAAGCATTATTTTGTGGCCAGATCTTTTTGGTTTATCACCCAGTGCCCCCTTTGTGCCTGGAGACTCATAATGATTATTCTGTTGGGCAATGGTCTAAACATTTAATCTACTGTTAGATAACCCACCAGAGTAGTTGGTGTTGAGGCAACTAAATAATGCACAAAATCCAACTTAAAAAAAAAAAACGTAAAAATCTAAAGCAGGTATTTACACAACTCTTTGCACAGACATGTAAGGAAATACTGAGTTAACCAGTATATGCAACATAACCTGTAGCCTAAACCATTAAGTATTATTCAGACAATTTCTGTGTTCCCTGTTTTAAACTATCATATTTTGCTGAAAGTTAACTTCACGATTTATTTGATTTTTTTTATATAGTCCTTGAAAATGATAAAATGATGGTCTCTCCTCATCCACTACATCCCAGATTTACTACAGCTCATACTAGGGGTTGGTGAAGAGATTGTAATTCCTGGGACAGCATCCCAGGGGTTGGTGAAGAGATTGTAATTCCTGGTACAGCATCCCAGGGGTTGGTGAACAGATTATGATTCCTGGTACAGCATCCCAGGGGTTGGTGAACAGATTGTGATTCCTGTGACATCATCCCAAGGGTTGGTGAAGAGATTGTGATTCCTGGTACAGCATCCCGGGGGTTGGTGAACAGATTGTGATTCCTGTGACATCATCCCGGGGGTTGGTGAACAGATTGTGATTCCTGGTACAGCATCTCAAAGGTTGGTAAAGAGATTGTGATTCCTGGTACAGGATCCCAGGGGCTGGTGAAAAGATTGTGATTCCTGGGACAGCACCCCAGGGGTTGATGAAGAGATTGTGAATCCTGGTACAGCATTCCAGGGGTTGGTGAACAGATTGTGATTCCTGTGACATCATCCCGGGGGTTGGTGAACAGATTGTGATTTCTGGTACAGCATCTCAAAGGTTGGTAAAGAGATTGTGATTCCTGGTACAGGATCCCAGGGGCTGGTGAAAAGATTGTGATTCCTGGGACAGCACCCCAGGGGTTGATGAAGAGATTGTGAATCCTGGTACAGCATTCCAGGGGTTGGTGAACAGATTATGATTCCTGGTACAGCATCCCAGGGGTTGGTGAACAGATTGTGATTCCTGGTACAGCATCCTAGGGGTTGGTGAACAGATTGTGATTCCTGTGACATCATCCCAGGGGTTGCAGAAGAGATTGTGATTCCTGGTACACCATTCCATGGGCTGGTGAAGAGGTTGTGATTCCTGGTACAGCATCCCAGGGGTTGGTGAAAAGATTGTGATTCCTGGTACAGCATCCCAGGGGTTGGTGAAAAGATTGTGATTCCTGGTACAGCATCCTAGGGGTTGGTGAACAGACTGTGATTCCTGGGACAGCATCCCAGAGGTTAGTGAACAGACTGTGATTCCTGGTACAGCGTCCCAAGGGTTGGGGCACAGATTGTGATTCCTGGTACAGCACCTCAGGGGTTGGTGAACATATTGTGATTCCTGGTACAGCATCCCAGGGGTTGGTGAAGAGCTTGTGATTCCTGGTACAGCATCCCAGGGGCTGGTGAAAAGATTGTGATTCCTGCTACAGCACCATATTGCTTCTGAGGACAATGTTGTCTCTTTGTGCTGTAACTTTCCACCACTGTGCACACTCATTGCCATCCAGATATAGATTTGCAATGGGTTATATACTGATGTGTCATTCTTCAGCCAGAGCCAATGCCTGCTACTTTTTCCTCCTTGGGATAATGCCACCCCCCAAATGCATATTCCCAGCCTCAACCAGTGATCACCCACAAAGTGTGTCCAAGTATGCACCTCCCTATCTCTGGGCACACTCATCCCTATCTTCCACTGCCTTAGACTCCTGAACTGCTAACTGAACTTGGGTCTTCAGGGCCATATTCATGATTTTATCCCTGTATGTCACCACACACTGGCAATAGGTCCTTAGTAAACTGTTGAATGTTTTGTTTATTCTGCATGTAGAATATTTCTGATAAGTGTTTATTCTTATTTTTGGCATATAAGGCTGAAAGCATGAACATTTTTTAATATGAAAACTATTTACCAAGGTGGTTCACAGTAAAGTACACTGCCACAAAGTAGAAGCTGAGAATCATTATTATTTCAACAGTCAAACAATATTCAGTTCTTTTCCTATTTGGTAATGTGTTCTATACAATAGATTAATAGCATATCAAAAATATACACTGAATTCTTCATTGTTTTGTGATTCAGTTTGACTGCCCTAGAAACAAAAGTATTACAAAATCAAGGCTACATCAATAAACAGATGCTGCATCCATGTTGTACTGGAAAAATCATTATATCCATTATAATCAGTCCTTAGGTACAGAGGACATGCTGTAGCTCATAATTTTAGGGAAGCAGGTGAGGACTCTTTTAAGACTAGATGCATTTTTGTATTTGACACAAAAAAGTAGGGGGCAGCTTTGATCACACTGCTTTGTTGAAGTAGAAATGGGTTAAATATACTTTGCTTGCAGTGATAGGGAATGTTAATTACTGTACCATTTTAGAATAATAATATTTGCAATTCAGAACCTCTGTTTCCATATAAGAATGCACATTACAGTCTTCTTTTGAATTATAAAACATTGCAACAGACCCAACCAGCTGTTCTTTAAAATATCAGCATCTGGTAATTTAGAGTCTTATTTCTAATTATGCAACTCAATGGATTACTGTGCCAAAATTTAAATGGATTTCATATATCCCATCTGTGTAACATTAACTATTGTCTTGAGAACTGCTGTAACTAAGGCATACAGGGTAAAACCACAAAGCAAGAAGAATATAACTAGGGAATGACAATACTTGGGGACAGGGAATATGTGACTATTTGATGTAAACATATATGGAATTTAGTCTTCAAACAACCAAGAATTCTTCAAGTAACACTAAATTACATAAGAACCCATGCAATAATACTGTTCTGAACTATTTTTTAATATGGCATACACAATTATTTCAAGAAGTGTTATTTTTATGTAAAATATCTGTCTGTCTAAAGATGATTCCATTTGTACAGGACTATTTATGGGCTCAGTGATATGCATGAATTCCGTGGTGTCCCCACATACTGATGTTGATTCCTGTCTCACTCCTCATGCAAAGGTGTTTCGACCTTGATACATTAATTCTGAATATATAGCTTGTAATCTGAATATATAGCTTGTAATCTATCAGAATGTTTATCTTGAATAAAATCAGCTAGCTATGCAAGATTGAAAGCGAAGAAGGAAGCAAGGAAATAAGGAGAATGAGCTGTGTATGCAGGTGGACAGGAGGAAAGAAAAAGAAGATATGGAAGGAGAGGAAATGAAAGGAAGAAAAAAGAAAGAAAGAAAGAAAGAAAGAAAGAAAGAAAGAAAGAAAGAAATGAAACTAATATGAATTAGATGTTGCCCTTATTACCTATAACACAGCAACTTAAAACAATCTAGTCTTTATATTTTTATGTTGTATCACATATGATATTCAAATATGCTTGAAACCACAAGACTCCTCTGCTAATAGAAGCCGTATAAAAATATAATAGCAAAGTATAGGCAGAAGAGTTCATTGATGATCTTGTTTTTCAAAGAGCACTAAATACCACCAAAGGCAAAGATGAAAATATAAAGGTAAGACATCCTTCACGTAACTCAGTATTAGGACTTAGGTCTTAACAGAGCCAGTGTGTGTGTGTGTGTGTGTGTGTGTGTGTGTGTGTGTGTGTGTGTGTGTGTGTGTGTGTGTGTGTGTGTGTGTGTGTGTGTGTGTGTGTCTATAAATGTGGGTTTTTTGATCCTTTGTGGATTGTTTTGGTTTTTCACAGGTTTTGATCAGTGTAGGACTGTAACTGTTATTTTGACAGAAGTTATGCTTTTAGATATATATATATATATATATATATATATATATGTATATGCACACACATGCACACACACACACACACACACACACACACACACGCACACACACACACACACACACACACACACACACACACACACACACACACACAGACACTTATGACTATATTATTACTCTTGGTCTACATACACATTTTTTTTGAACCATACAAATTGGTAAACATTAACAGATTTATGTGGAGTATACTAAAAAAAAGACAATAGCTTCCGCACTTAGCATCAATATACAAAAGAAAAAGTGAAAGAGGTAAATAATTCCAGTAATAACTCTTACAGAACCTACTGTCAAAGTGAACCTGTGGCAGAAAATCTAACATTTGTGCTTATAAAAAGAACATTGTATATAACATACAAAAGAGCTTAAGAACTGACCAAATTTTCACACATGAAAAGGAGCAACATTTCAAAAACTATCCAGACATTGCAATGCAAAGCATAAAGATCGACCAGTATTCTTTCAGCTCTTCTGCCTGTCTATGATTTTTAAACTTGCCCACACTTTTGCCTCATATATGCATAACTGAGTAAACTGGCCCACATACATATCGTTGATAGGCACTACACTAAAGAACCAAATTAAATGTATTTAATTACGGCAAATACAGTCAAAGTGAAATGATTGAAAATGTCAACGAATATAAACACTTAGCTTTACATTTTCAATTGCAACACTTCAAATCTAAAACTATATCCTATCTAAAAATGTTGCTAGCCAGAAAAACTCCTAATTGTCTACGTAGAAACTACATCCTTTCAAAATATAAGTTAGAACCCTCACTTCTTCCTATTGTACCTACATTCTCATGCTCTTGCTTTTTAAACCCCCATATTCCTTATATTCCAGGAAGATACTAGGACAACCTAACTCCCTTTCTTCATACAAAATATTGCTTTCCTACCTACCCTCTGTAAGATTTCAGACTCCATCACCACTAAATATCCTTCTACCCTACAACTTCTTGTTCCTTCTTGATCCCTATTTCCCCACTATCTGCCAACTATGGCATACAGATCCTTTTATTTAACCATGCTACTACTCAGCTTATCTTCTATTCTTCTGATACTGGGCCATGTCTCATCCTACAATGACTTTATAATAGCTCTTAACATATCTCCAACTCTGTCCCAACCCACCTGTTTATATTTCCTCCCTACACTCTCCACACATCACAACAAACATATTTAATGATGGCCCTCATCTTTACTCCAAATGGAGACTGATTAACTTGCTTCCAATTCAAATCAAAACAAAATTTAGTGGAAAAATACTCTCCAAAAAATATCAATAATTCTTCAATATACTAAAATCCTTCTAGGAGGACACATTCTTCTAATCTTGCCCCCAATGAACATCAAGACAATTCTCTTCTGCACATTAATCAAACCCTATAACATCAACCCCCAACACTGGTAGTCTAACTTTTGCTTCTATAAATGTTAGAAACATAAGAACTAAAATTGCTGAACTGCATGCCTGAATTACATAACATAAGCCTGATATTCTCGCTGTAACTGAAACTTGACTTAAACCTAGCATAAACAACTCCAAAATTATAGTTCCCAAGTATAACATCATATGTAATGACTGTAGAAAGAGGAAAAAAGGTGGTAGTGTTGCTTTAATATTACCCAGCAACTACCACATTTCCCTTTACGCAAAACCAATAGCAATAATCAGTTCAGCAGAACTTCTTATTACTTTCATGAAATTAAACAATTATAAACAAATATGTATTACTGTTCTTTACATCCCTCCTGGTGTCAATACAGCTATACTAGAAGACATCCTATATTGGATATCCATAACAATTCCACAAGAAATAATTCTACTAGGTGATGTGAATGTCAATTAGTTGGACATAAAGTCTAACTCCCCTACATATAGCTTGAACTTATTTGGTTTCACACAACTAATTAACAGCCCCACACATTATAGCAAGACATCAAATTCAATACTTGATTGTATCCTGGTATCAGACTCTAGTGAAAACACCACCTCAGGTACAATGTCTGACTGTCCCAGTGATCATCTCCCAATTTATACAATCTAGACATCTCAAACATCCACCTAAACAATGGGTTTATAAAACAACATGCAGCCTTTCCAAGTTTAACCCAGAAATATCCATTACTAACCTATCATCTAGTAACTGGAACTTCCTAAAACTCTTCCCCTTAGATGATGCTGTAAATGAATTCAGTACACCTTTCCTGAATATTCTAAATAGCCTTGCACCTCCTAGAAAAAAAATACTAAAACAAATAATGCAATTTGGCTATCCAAAAAGAGTAGAATGCTAATGTAGGATAGAAAAAGCATGGTAAGAATGGCAAAAATATAAAACACCACAATATCTAGAAAACTTCACAATGCTTTGTAAATGTACTAAAAAGCAAATTAATGAAGACAAAAAAACTATACAATAATAACTTTCAGAATAATAGTAAACACAACCCTAAAAAAGTCTGGACAGCCATTAAAGAAATCTTGCATCCTGGTCATAAATTCATCCTTAACCCCATTCCCACTCCCAATAATTCATCTCTCAAAACTGTAATACAGTTTGACTCTTATTTTGTAGATAACAGAGCATCTCTAACTAAATATTCCGCAACATCCAATCCCAACCCTGCCCAGCAACCATGTATCACCACATCCACTTTCACCTTCAAACCTGTACCCTCATCCTATATAAAACTACTATTAAACAAATTCAAGCCATGCTCTACTTCAGCTGATGACCTTCCAAAAGAACACCTTAAAATATCAGCTGATAGTATTACCTACCCATCTTAATCCTTATACATTTGACAATCCAGGAATCCCATGTTCTCTCTCTCTCTCTCTGGAAAAAGTCACACATTATCCTTCCATATAAAAGAGGAAATTCAACAGACATTGCTAACTTCAGGCCTATAGCATTTTATCCCCCTCTAAAATACTTGAAAATGTATTCAAAAAAGAATGCTAAGCTCTCTCCTGCAAGAACCCCTGTCCCCCATATAACATGGCTCTGTCCCTCCCATAGTACTAACACAGCATTTCTAACCTATATACAGATACTGTCAGTAAAGCTATAGATAACAGCAAACTAGTCTCCTGCTTATTTCTAGACTTATCTAAAGCCTTCACCACAATTTGTCACAGCAAACTTCTGCTTCAAATGTCATCATTAGGTCTCTCTCAGCCCACCCTTCTATGGTTTAAAAGCTTAATAGGTATCAGTAAGTAAAATGGCACTCGACCCTCAGTGCACCCTTTATACATACCTCCCAGTCACCACCAGTATACCACTAGGATGTATCCCTGGTCACCTCCTCTTTCACATTCTCATCAATATTCTCCACACATTCCCACAACAGGACTTCCTAATACAGTACACAGATGATTTTCCATTCATTTGCAGATCGAACAACATGGCATACCTCAAAAAAACATTCAAGAAACTTTAATAGTAGTTGATGCATGGCTTTGTAACTCACAACTCAGGATCACCCCCTAAAAAAAGAAACCTACTACTTGTCCCCCCAAATTCCTCTCCCATGAAAAAATAAAATTTAAAGTCCTCTCTCTTGATATTACAACTATTGAAGTCACTTCTAGCAAATTATTAGGGATGATAATGAACGATAATCTTAAATTTAACCTGCATATACAAAATTACATAAGAAAAAATCATCAAAATTTAGAGATGAGAACTCCAAGCATTTTGTAGATGATGTTTTTTTGCTATGGGGAGGGGATGTTGTTGATCTGCAAGGATTTGTAGAATATTTGGATTATATGACCACATTCCTTAGATTTACTATGCAGTATTCGTAAAACTGCTACAACTTACTACAGGCATCATTTTCAAATCTAGGTGCTTAGGATTTCCCTCTCTCTTCCCCCCTTGGCTGACCTGGTGTTACTCAGTTTGAACTTCATATTTACCTACACTAACAAACTGCAGCTCCTGAATAAGTGTCTACAGGATTGCAATTGGAAAACACAACAAAAATTGTTTCTCCCAGCAATTAATCAGAGTAGGTTACACACATAAAAAGCATTTGTTAAGTTTTCTCTTACAGTGCTGTGTAATTAAGCAAGTTACCATTTTGGTCAGCCATACGTCTCTTTGCTACTTGAGTGTTTGCCTCCTTCCCGTGTAACTAAAGTACACTGACTCTGACATTTGTCTCTCTGACCCTAACTTTTACAGATATAATTTATACCTTTCTGGCTTTCTAACACTCAGACATAGATTCCTGTTGAAAGTTTTACTTACTTGTTTGACAGTTGAACAAGTAACCCTTGTAATAATCCTCAAAATTGTATATTGGTCTGTCTTTCCTGCTAAACATAAGTAAAATTAAAGTGCTGAGTGCAAGTAACATTACAGTGCTGAGTGCAGATTGTAGGCCCTTACATTCAACTTACCTCTGGTGTGGTGTCAGTCAATAAAAGTATTCCTCTAACCACTCCTACTGACTTCTCTTTTCCTCCACCCCCCCTCTTTCCTCATACAGGTTAAACTGCTACAACTTGGTACTGGCATTGGTTCATCCCTGCTCCGCTTGCCCTCGCTTCACTCGTGCTTGCTTCACACCCCACTCTGCCCTCAAATTCCTCCCACCCCTGGTGTTGCTACATTTATTGATACTAGACCACACCCCACTTTTTTAAACCAATCAGTAACAACTTGTCACTCAACAGCACCACCCTCAACCTGATACCAACAGTCCTCCAACTCTACTATTCCTTTTGCCTAAGTTTCAAGTCCCATTCAGTAGGTATGCTATCACCCAAAATAGTCTTATTAACTCTACTTCTACCCATTTTACTCATTCCATATCTCCTAACCACCTATGAATATCAGGATCACCCAGGTTTCCACTACCCTAAATTCCAAACATCCATCCCATCTACAGCAGATAATAATGCACCCTTACTCACTCCCCTCATGCTTACCTCCTTAACCCCTAAATACTACCATCTTACTAGACCTAGTTACATTAGCCATAAAACTAGACACTATTACAAAACTTTATTCAAAATCTTAAAACTCATACTCAAGATACACTACAACCTCACAATGGATGGTGACATCCACTCAAACCCTGGTCCATCCCCACCTGTTGGCCCTAATCCCCCTACTATATCCCCTACCATCATAGCTCCACCAAATAGACCTCCTAGCTCACTGCATACCTGCCATCTAAGCATTAGGAGTATAAATAACAAAACTCAGCACCTGCATGCCCTCTTAGCTGCTCATTCCCCAGATGTATTATGCCTAACAGAAATGTGGTCGAAGCCTGCCACCAAGGACCATGAGATTCTGCCACCAGGGTATAGTATGTTTCGACTAGACTGTACCATAAGAAAGGGTGGTGGGGTAACCATACTTTACAAGTCTACCCTATCTATCAGCATAGACACCCAACAACCACCCCAGTTCAATAAAGCTGGAATTCTTATCTCAAAACTACAAATTGACAAAAACAAAAATGTAAATATTGTCTGTGTCTACATTCCCCTGGGGAGGAACACAGAAACGTTAGAAGACTTCTTATATTGGTTATCCAATAACCACTCCCAAGAAACAATTGTTCTTGGGAATTTCAACATTGACTGGAACACTTGCTCTTGTGAAACCCCCACAACCCACATAAACCTCTATGGATTTACTCAAATCATAACCTCCCTCACCAGGACAGGAAAACCCAATAACAAGGAAAGTATCCTAGACTGGATACTCGTCAATACCCATCTTCAATCTTATTAATCAGGCACTTTGCCTGATGGCCTAAGTGACCACTGTCTCACTTATGTAATCAAGCTCAAAGTAGCTACCAACCCACCTATGGAACATTAAGAAACAACAAGAATTTTACTCTCACCAAGTTGCAAAATGAACTTAAGGCATGCAACTGGTCAGTACTAAAAAATCTCCCCCTAGATGAAGCAGTAGCACACTTTAACACCAAATTCCTTGCTATTCTTAACTCCCATGCACCCAGCCACTCTAGCAGAACCAAAGTTAATATTGCACCATGGCTTTCTAAAGATACCAAAACCGCAATTTCACTCAGTAACAAAGCATGGGCCACCTACCGAAAAACAAAAGCCCCACTTGATCAACTAAGATTCAGACAGCTAAAGAATGACACCAAAAAATCCATAACCTTAGACAAAAAGAACCACTACTACCCTCTACTGTAAAAACACCAAAACAAACCTCAAAAGTTCTGGGCAGGAATAAACAAACTACTCCACCCAGTTCAAACCGCCACTCCACCCCCCTCAGCTTCCCAACTAAAATCCCCAGTAGACACTGCTAATAACTTCAACAGCTTCTTCACAGAGACTATCCAGTCTCTAGCACCCCAACTCTCTCCCAATGGCTCTAATTCTAATGAAGCCACACCCAGTACCCAAACATACTTTACCTTCCAACCTGTTCCTACTCAACTTATTCATGCCCTATTTAAGAAACTAAGACCCACCACCCTGGCTGCTGACCTCCTCCCAGTAGACTATATACAAAAGGCTGCTGACACCATAGCATACCCCATCATTATCTTGATCAACAGAGCTATATCTGAAGCTACTGTACCCACTATATGGAAAATCTCCCATGTCATGCCTCTCCATAAAGGAGGCAGTTCCACTGAACTGTCAAACTTTAGACCCATAGCTATTCTGTCACCTCTAGCTAAAATTATGATGAAGTGTGTACACATACAGCTCATGCACTACCTTACACAGAACAAGCTGTTGTCTAACTTTCAGCATGGCTTTAAGCCACACCACAGTACTACTTCTGCCCTCCTCTCTTTCTCTAACGTCATTAACCATAACCGCAATAATAACAAACTATTCTCAGCACTCTTTTTAGATCTATCCAAGGCTTTTGACATGATTGACCACAAAATGCTTATAAATACCTTGAAGGCCTTCTCCTTTAACAACCATGCACTCCAATGGTTTCAATTCTACCTTCAGGGCAGGCAACAGCAGTCCTATGGCAGGACAAGCTATCATCTCGCCTACCCATCACATTGGGAGTCCCCCAGGGCTCGATACTAGGACCCCTTCTTTTCTCCATCTTTATCAACGACCTTCATTCAGTCATCCCAGATGCTGTCTGCATTCAATATGCAGATGACTTCACCTTGATTTGTTCTGAAACCTTACCAGCTACTTTATTCACATTAACCCAAATTACGTTCAATACAGTGGAAAAGTGTCTCTCTAATCAACATCTAATCCTAAACCCAAACAAAATTAAGTTGCTCCTCTTCTCCCCCACATGCAGGAACCCCCTGCCAGCCTTCAACGTAACTGCTAATAATGGCACTATCATCTCCCCAGAAGCCCAAACTAGACTACTGGGTGTCCTAGTTGATAACAACCTGAAGTTTGATGTGCATATCAATCAAACTATCAAAGCCATTAATAAAAACGTGGCCCTCTTTACAGAATCAAACCTTTCTTTACCCCACTTGATAGAACTGCAATTGCCCGTTCCCATCTGCTATCAACTCTTCTCTATACCTCACCTCTATTCTCCAACTTAAACAAAACAGATCTTAATAAACTATCATCCTGCTATAACAGATTGCTAGATTTCCTACTGGTAGAGCCTACCGGACACACCACTGACACAACCTAAATCGCCAAGGATGGCTTGAACTGCCAAGCCTACTGCAGTTCAACCAGCTAATAGTGGCACATAAAGTCCTTTACCAACCAGAAAATACACCTACACTAAAAAATATTATCAGCCCCTACACCAGCACCCAGCCACTGCGATAATCCACTAGACTCCTAGTTCAAACATACGAATCCAACTACTCAACTGGGGACTCTGTTTGGCAACTCTGTTGGAAAAAAATGGAACAGACTCACAGATGACTTGACCCTAGAACCCTCACTATCTCCATTCAAAAACAAACTCAAGAAATACTGCAAAACTCATTGGTTATGTCCTTTTACTAACCCCGACTGGTGACCTCTCTATTTCTTAGGTGCCTTACCTTAAACTACTTCTAACTTTTTTCTACTACTCCATTTCAGGAAGAGTCAATTGTATAACTGCTGCTCAATGTGTCTTAAACCTGAATGTAATGTTATGTATGTTTAACTTTGAAAATAATGTTATGTTTTGTAAAGTGTTTTATAATAAGTACTATATGTGTTAAATGCTGGTATTGCTTATGACTGTAATCTGCTTGAAACTAGCATTTACTAAATGTTCCATGTGTATTATTATCTTGGAGCTTTTCTCCGTGGGCATCTGCTGAAAATGGACATGTATCCAGTCAGACTATCCCAGTCAACAAATGTAAAATAAATAAATAAATATTCCAGTGAAGTTTTGGACTTCCTGGATGTAAAATTGGTGAGGGATGAGAATGGGGTTTTTGATACGACCCTATCCAGGAAGAGTTGTTGGAAGAATAGCATGCTATCTTATGACAGCATGCATCCTAGATACACCTTTAACAGTATAATAAGAGGGCAGGTTGATAGGATTTCACTTATATGTACAAAGGATACACATTTTGAACAAGAGATAGCTAAGTTAGAGAGTAACCGTTGTCAAAGGGGATATAGTGAGAATAAAGTTAAAGATGTAATTACAATGAATAAACAGCACAGGAACAATACAGGCCTTGGCTTTCCCACAGACAACAGGATGGAATATCTAGTCAGCCTATACCCCCACCGATGAATAATATGAGACTGATGTTAACATATAGTGACAACATAAGGGGAATATGTGATATAATAAAGCAGAACTGGAATGTTCTGTTAACAGATGAAAGAATGGGCAAGGTGGTGAGGGAGAGACCATTATTTGGCTTTAGAAGGAATAAAAATCTAAAAGACTTATGTCATGAAGGGAAGACACAAAAAAAGTAGGAACAGGAATATCTACACAATGTACAGGTACACGAAAATGTAGAAGCTGCAAAACATTTGAGTACATTGAGGAAGCAGGATCATATAGATATCCTATATCAGGAACACAGTATTGTTTTGATTTGTATGCAGATTGTAAGACAAAGAACGTTGTTTTTCTGTCTGTCTGTCAGGACTGCAACTCATTCTATGTAGGAAAAACTAACTGCATGTTAAAAAATAGAATTTTGAACCATTTGTCATCAGGAACATAATGCCCTTTTCCAGCATATTTCTAAGTATGAGAAACATAAGTTTAAATTTATGGTCTTATAATGCATGAACAAGAACAGAAGGTGAGGTGATTTGGTTAATGAAACAGAGTTAAATGAGACCAAATGGATCATTGAGTTAGCAGCATGTAAAACCCCAGGCTTAAATGGGTTATATAGGGTGCAGTACTGATTAGTCAAAGAGCTATAAAAACTTCAGTTTTATTTGAGCTTGTTATCTGAAGAAGGGCTTGGTCCCGAAAGCACTCATTCCTGCATTTTTAATTGTGTTTTAAATAAAAGTTTTGTAGCTGTTTAGTGTGGTGGCTACTGCCTGTTTTCTTCTTTTTTGGCTCAATATTTGTATAGTTACAGACACTTGTTGCAGTAAAGACAGCAATTCTTCCTTGCCAGGATTCAGTGCTTACAAATCTTTCAGGTCCATGGCAGCTGAGGGGGGCACATCTGTATTTATTAGAGAACCTATTATTTCATGGCAAATCATATATGATACCATGAATAAGCCTCTAGATGTCCAGGTAATCCTCAATAAAAATACCTACTGTACATTGTCTCCTAGAAGTCCCTTCTATGTCCTCTCTAAGAATGATGATCATTTAAGACTGGTCAAAAAGCTCTCCAGCAAACTGAATACAATTATTATGTGTGATTTCAACTGCCCACTATAATCTAGCAATACCTACACAACTAGCAACATATCTTATCAAAGATTTCTCATTTTATTAATAGTAATTGCCTTGAGTAAAATGGTTACCATCTTTACCAGGGGGTAGTAATCGTCTTGACCAACTTCTGCAATGTCTAAATTATTCCTAATGTTGCTTCCTTAGTAAGATCCCACTTTCCAGAAGCAAACGTCACCATTAAAATACACTGTGAAACCCACAGTACTTCCATGATTCTCCAAAACAAACCTGCTGATATTCACAGACCTTTATAGCAGCTATAGATGGTGTATTTCTCCAAATAACCCAGTGCTACGCATATGCGTCTGAAGCCTTATGGACAGATGCACCAAGGAATCTGTTGTCATTTGCCATAAGAATAATAATAAACCTAAAAATAAGTAAATATAAACAAGCTTTACAACAAAACATTGAAACTTTAAGACCTGTAACAGAGCCCCATTCTCAAAATAAAATGGGACTTAAAAACTAATCAGTGAAACAATCACACATTCAAAGAGTACATGGTCAGGTATGAACTCAGCATTTCCACCATCTCTAACAATAAGAACAAGGCCTTGCTCAGTTCCCTTAGGAAATTTAGAAATGATGCCTATTTACTGTACTAATTGACTTATCACAAAGTGATTTATAATATCTTTTCAGGGGTCTAGGACACATGCTCGACTAGCATATGTCCGAATCACAAAACATCAAACACAATTACACGAAAGCGCTTAACATCGAAAAGCGCTTACGTGTATGTGTAGTTCAAAAAAATAATAAATCTACATTTCTGCAGGGGGGCTTTGCCCCCCTGCACCCCCCACACCCCCCTACTTTATTATTCTCACTCCAAGATCGCACTACAGTGGGGAAAAGGGAATTTTCCCTTACCCACACTGTAGTCCGATCTACGAAACAGGCACACATACACGGAAGCGCTTGTCGATGTTAAGCACTTTTGTGTATATGTGTTTGATGTTTTATGATTCAGACATATACTAGTCGAGCATGTGTCTGGATCCCCCTTGCAGATATATTCAGTGTTAATTTCATAGCCCAAATCTAGCAAATGCCCACTCCCACCACAACTACCACCAATCATCCCATTGCTTTCAAACATTGCCTTGGAGTAGATTATGTACATGCTACCCAAAACCAAAACTAATAGTTCCGTGAGACCTTTTACCTCATTACATCTGAGTGATGCCTCCAGGTGCATCTGCAGTTACTCCTACTGATGCCTCTAGGTGTGAAATATGGTTTGTTCATATTTGCATCAATAATTCCAGAACCATGCTATGTATAACGTTTTAAAACAATGGCAAATTCAACTGTGTTAATATTTCAACTCTGTCTAGTGCAGGTAAATAGATATTAACTGTTGTTTTATTTTATTAATTTATATAGATATAATTTTCACATTTTTCTAAATATCTCAACGACCATGTTACACAGACATAACTTCTTAGCCTCATATGGAAGCTTACAGCTGGATGAATAAAATGCTGCTGATAGTATATGTGTAAGTTGAGTGATTGCTGAGATATTGCAAGTTGTTTACAAAATATTGCAAATTTAATAGTTACTGTGTTTACTGTGACTTTTGTTTAAGACCTAGAACCTAAAGAATACCACCACTATAAAAATCATTTGTGTTGAAGAGTTTGCCATTCATACTTCTTCCATACCCACTGTGGTTCCAGAGATATGAACATTTGTTTGAAATGTAAGGACATAATTTGATTCTGTCAAATCCGACTGTTTAACTTTTTGTATTGAAAAAAGTAAATAATGAAGATTTTGGGGAAAAAAAGGCTTAAGTCCCGCCCATTCGAAGTTACTCTGCAGTCTTCCTTAGCTCCATTGGGGTGAATGAGTGTTAACATCACTGGTTGTTTTTAATAACTGTTACACATCACATTGCCAAGCTACCTTTTAAATCTCTGCAGTACAAGCCTCTGAGTAGGTTTTATATCCCCAAAAAATGAAGCATGGGCATAAAGGCACCATTACACAAAGGTAGCCCTATAAACACACCCTAGAAACTATTAGCTTCACAAATATAGTATGTAAAGTTATGGAATACATAATTGCTGATCTGATAATGACACTGATGACCTACAAAAGCTGGACCCAGGCCAACCTGAATTTGTAAAAGGTTATGCCTATGTAACCTAATATATTGATGCATAATAAAAACAGAATATGAAATCCTCTCATAAAGCCAGAAGGAAGACAAAAAAAAAACATTAGTCAAAACATTCCAAATAGAATTTAGTCACTAAGCTTTCCTCAGAAATCAAAAGCTCACTCTTACTGAAGTACTTGAGTTAATGAAAGAGTGTGAGTGATGTATTATAATTATGGATATTGTCAATCTAAACTAATTATCTATGCCATTTAAAAACTTGATTAAATGACTGAAAGCTAAGTACAGATAGAAAAACAGCAAAACTATAAAAATAAACACTGAGTACACAAAACAAACGAACAAGTGACATTTACAAATGTATAACTTCAGTGAATAAAATTGAAAAGAATTGTTAAAGCTTGAATGACGTCTTTGCAAATTAGAATTGGATTCCAAAACCCTTTCAGGATTCCTTTAACATGTACATTGTGGCTATGATTTTGTGTTAGTTAATATGTCCATTGTTCAGAAAACAACATTGAAAAAATTGTGCATAGTGGATATTTATTTATTACAAAAATGACCTTGTAATGGTCCAGCCTGCCTTAGTTCAGGAACCCTATATCCTACATATTAATCACAACTGTGATGAATATGATTTTGACAAAAAACATAACTTTTGCCAGCACATGTAAAGTATTAAGAAACATGAAATTTAAGCGGATATTAAGATGATGATTATTCATGGTCTGTGCCCTCCTAGTAACAGTGATACTTCAAATACCCTTACACCAAGTTTCAAGTGTTTCACACTCTTTAGTCATCATTGCATGAATTCTCTCTCCTGATTTACATGATTCTATAGCCTGGGCTATGTTTTATAACAAGCCCCCGGTCATATGACAAATCCCATTCCATTAACAATTATTGATATTACAATAAGCCTTCAAGCCAAAAAACACTTATTTATAATACTAATATATCATAATTTCTTATTTAAAACCCATTCAAAATGTAAAAAGTTAAATGACATAATGCCTTAATTTTAAAATAGGTACTAAAGAATAACTCTCACTCATTTAAAGCTGTGTATAATCTTGCATTTAATTTAATCTGCCACTGGGTTTCTTTAACATTGAGGTGTTCTTCAGTAACTCTATCCTGCATGTCCATCTTTATAGAATCTAAAACAAAAAACTTAAAATTCTGAGAATTACATTTGGAAATGTGCTTGTACAGGGCATTAGTCAGTTTTCCATTTCTGATGTCCAAAAAATGCTCATACATGCGATCCCTAAGTCTCCTAGAAGTTTTTACCCCACATAAAAACATGGGCACTCATTACACTGAGCTACATATATCACATTGCTAGTGTTACAGTTGTAATATTCCTTACTCATATACCTTGTGTTCTGAATGATAACACAATCTCCTATCAAAATATATTTACATTGCCTGCAGGCTCCACACCTGTAGGTACCAATTTTATTTCTCCTATATGGTTCCCTGGGAACAATTGTTTAAAAGTTGTATCCTTTCTATAACCTATCTTGGGTTTGGGACCTAATTTCTCAAAAATGTCTGGAGCAGTGGTGAGCATCTACCAGTTCTTAAAAATAATACTGGTACTATAAGAATTGTCCAGACAATAGGTAGTAATAAAAACCCTACTAGAACAAGCAGACCTGTCTGTAGGGATGGACATTGCCACTTCATCACCATTCAAAATAAGTGAATAAGTACCCATTTCTCTCTTTCTCATGACCTTCATTAGTATAACCATTAAAAATTCTTCTGGGTACCCCCAAGCTATAAACATCCTTGTCACCTTATTGCATTCAACAATAAATTGAATATTATCCGACACCATCTTGGCTAGTCGGATAAACTGACCTTTGACAACTGACTCCTTTTGATGCAGAGGGTGTCCACTGGTGTAACGAAGGTAAGAATTTGAAAACAGGTTTTCAGTAAATGTTGGACACATACCACTTTTTGTCCACATTTTTACTAACTTCCACATCCAAAAATACAATATGATCTTGATGAAATGTATGGGAGAAGGACAGAAATTCTACAGTGCTGTTGATATATGTGCAAAACTCTTTCAACCTAGTTTGTGACCCATTCCATAAAAGGAAAATGACATCCAAAAACCTGGTATACATCCCAAAATATTCAGCAAAAGAGCTACTAAATATATATCGTTTCTCCCCTTTCAGCCATGATGTAATAGGCAAACATTGGAGCACATGTTGCTCCCATGGCTACTCCAGTGTTTTGTCAAAAAAACTGACCTTCAAAATATAAATAGTTATTTTTTAACACTAGTTCTATTAAAGTACTCATTACATAAACATCATTCATTCTGAGTTACCCATGGTTATGTATTTGTTCCTCAAACCAGCTGATTCCAATGTCGTGGGATCACGGAAAATAAATCATGCACATCGAATATCACAAAAATCACATCATTATTAAATTCCATTTCATTAAGTAGTTTTAGAAAATGCCATGATTCTTTACAAATCTGAATGTTCACAATTCCACTTTTCAATTTCTCATCAAGAAATTTAGCTATGAAAAATGTTTTTGATTTTTTAGCATCTACTATCAGTCGAAATGGGGGGTTATTAATGTCTTTATGTATTTTAGAATCCCAAAAGTACTTGCTACAGCTGGTTGATCATTGTACATAAATTTGCATTTGCTTTTAGATATACTTCCTTCCAACAACATATCTTGCAAACATAAATCTATTTTTGAATAAGCAATGTGTATTTTGTTTTTTGATACAATCTCATATACTTCTGACATCAATAAAACATTAATTTTACCTACATAATCTATTTGAGTCATGACTGCCAGCCCACCCCCCCTTATTGGGTTTCATCACCCGTATCCCCATGTCCATTGTTAAATCATTCAACAAGCTTTGTTCACATTTATTTAAATTGCTAGCACATTCACTCTTGTGATGCTTCCGAATATCCCTAATATCATGCTCACAGCATCTCTCATACATTTGTAATGTTGCCTGAGTGGGTGGATTAAATATACTAGGCCGACATATAGATGCTGTGCTGTGCTGAAACTAGCTCCATTATCCCTGAACCAAAGTGCTAAATTTCATTTTCTTATGTACAATTTTAAATCAATGATAGTGTTGGTAATATCAGCCCTTTTGCCCAGTTTTGACAGGAGATTGTGTCATCATTCAGAACACAAGGTATACGAGTAAGGAATATTACAATCGTAACACTAGCAATGTGATATATGTAGCTTAGTGTAATGAGTGCCCATGTTTTTATGTGGGAAAAACTTCTGGACTTTTGGACATCAAAACTGGAAAACCAACTAATGCCCTGTACAAGCAGATTTACAAATGTAATTCTCACAATTTTATGTTTTTTTGTTTTAGATTCTATAAAGATGGACATACAGGGTAGAGTTACTGAAGAACACCTCAATGTTAAAGAAATTCAGTGGCAGATTAAATTAAATGCAACATTATACCCGGGTTTAAATGAGACTTGTTCTTTAGTACCTATTTTAAAATTAAGGCATTATGTCATTTAACTTTTTACATTTCGGTTTGAATGGGTTTTAAATAAGAAATTATTATATTTTAGTATTATAAATAAGTGTTTTATGTCTTGAAGGCTTGTTTAATATGAATGGGCTGGTCATATGATCAGGAGCTTGTTATAAAATGGTGTGCAAGAGGAGTTGTTATTGTTCTGATGAAGTTCAAATTGGTGTGAACAATAGCACTAAACTACTGTTTAATAAAGGAATGACTTTACTGGTTTCACTGTCCTTTGAGGCTCGGCTACATTTTTTCCAGTTGTTTGTTGTGAATATGCTTACTGGGCTACGTTTTCCTTGACAGATAAAATGGAACTGCTTGCACCCCCTAAAGTCCACTGTCATGACATTATTCAAAATGCAGTTCTGTCTGTGTACAGGGCAAGTAACAGAACACACTTTTCCAACACTCCACTTAAGCTGACAGTAGAAAACTGCTGATTTAACAAAAAAAAAAAAAAAAAACTAAACATTAGTTTGCACTGTCCACACCCATAAGAGTCTAAGCATACTAACTCCAAATACAATCAACTTTAAGGGAAAGGGAATTCCTCTTCATACCCAATGTTCAATGACTTCCACTTCATATGTTTGTTACCAACAGCAAAACAGGAGTTAACATTACAAGTCCAACAACAAGGTACTCAAAGTGCTGTCAGTCAGAGGTTCACACACTGCTAGTGCTGATATGGCTGAATGTATGAATACTTTATTGTTTGATTGACCTTACTAAAAATGCTGAAAGAATATATTCAAATGATTTATTGGAAAACAGTTTAATTACATGTACACCTTTGTCCCAAGCCCCATTCCCATAAAAGACATTGACCCATGTTTGCAGTATTGGCCCATGTTTGCAGGTGCAGCCATGTAATTTAGTAATAAATGAATCACCACATATATTTATTATTATGAGTCTAACATTTATACTGTAACTGTACAAGCCGTAACAACATGACCAAATGTATATTTTCTTCTTATAATCATAACTTCAGTCGCAGTCCTGGTTTCTGAGTGTTGTGATAAGAATTCCTCCAAATAGCCTGTACTTGTAGCTGATGAATATGCCACTTCAGCTGAACCTGCCACTGCAAGGTGTATCACCATTAGCCAGTGTCATACTTCTTGGCTTTTCTACCCACCTAGAAAAGGAAGGAAGTGGGGAACGTATAAAAGGGGGTTATGGCCTGTGACGCGCCTGCACTGGTGGACTCTGTTGGGGTGGTTTAGGCTGCCCACCATGGGTTCCCTTAGACCCATGAGCAGCACTGGGTATCTCTTTCCTGTGCAGTGATGCCCTGCTTGCTAGGTATAGGTCTCCCGTTTTCCCCAACTCATCTGCAGTATTGCATTGCCTATCAGCTAACCAGATTCTCATGTCCTCAGGCAAAGTGCTAAGGGCTTGTTCTCTTACCCAAAGGTCTTCCAGCCCTTCAAAAGTGGTGATCTGACATACACTCACCCACCTATGAAAATAAGTGCTTAGTTCAGCAATATATTCATACACACTTTCATCTGTCTTGCCTCTATGGTTATGAACCTTTTTCCTATAAGCTTCAGGTGTTAACTTAAAGCACTTTAAAAGACAATTTTTTACAGTATTATAATTTAAGCAATCAGTATCACACAATTTAGAAACAGCAGTTACAGCTTTACCATGGAGTAAGGGGGTCAGGAACCAAACCCAGAGCCCTTGGTCAACATTATACTGTTTACATACCCTTTCACACATATGAATGAAACTGACAAAATTATTCCCCTTTCTAAATTGTGGAAGAAATTTACTGACCTGTGTTGCTTCTAGGGTTCGGTTACTCCCTTCCTCTTTACCTCCATGACCCTGGCGAAGAGTCAGCATCTCCTTTTCATGGTGCCTCTGCCTCTCATTTTCCTCAGCTTCCAGATGTCATAGTTTCTCTGCTGCTTCTATTTCCAAATGATTGGCCTCCAGTTCAAGTCTCTTTAACTCCAGACAGATTTTTAAGTCCTCTGTGGAAAGGTTGAACTGTCCATTTTCTGAGAGTGGTACATCTCCAAGGCCAGCCTGGTTGTTCTCCTTATTGCTGGTCTGCAATGCAGCTGTGCCTAAGGCTACAATCATTTCTGCCTTAGTCAGGTTGGCATGCAACAGTCCTTTAGCCTGGCACATCTCAGCCAACTGGCTCCTTGTCAGTTTGAAATACTCTTCTGCTGATATGCTTGCCTGCTCTCCCTGACTAACTAAGTTAACAAAAATAATAAACAATTGTGATATGAAACTCTTAATGTTCACTGTGTGGCTGACTGAGAGTACAAACACATTCCTTAGTGTCCACTGTTTACAGGCTACAGGAATTCAATATCCACACCACTGAATCCTAATATGCGGATATCCCAACACTACAAGCCAATTAATATGTGATGTGGATATCCCACCACTGCCAACCAATTAATATGTGATGCCTCTGCACTGGCCCAATAATCAAGGAGCCTCAATTCTCACCACTGGCAAAAATGGGGAGTGTACACACTGGGAGGATGACAAGTACACACACAGTAAAGTGCAATTTCCCTTAAGAGCACACAGAGATCACAGTCAGTCTGAAGCTGGTTTCTTCCTCTTTCTCCAGATCCCAAATAAGATTCTCCATTAGCACAGCTATAGGGTTGAGATCTCAGCTAAGTGGCCAAACAAGATATCCAGCACCCTCTCTGTCCAACCAGTGTTTCAAGGTGCCCTTGCCCAAGTAGCTGATGCACAAACTCTTTGATATTTGAGATTTGATTTATATACAAACACACAAGCACACACACTCCTGGGAAAGGCTGACACAGGTTTCTAGCTATACCCCCTTCTGCCTAGACTATAAGGTAGTTTCCACTGTCACCAACCACTACTTATCAGCTACTTTAAAACCCTTAATAAAGGGTGTTCAATCCTACTGTGTAATGTTACTGTTAATCCAAATGGTAGGCTGACCAAGAGCAAGGCTATTTAGGAGTGGCCTGTACAGTGTCACCATATATATATGCAAGTCCGCTAAGAGCTTAAATATCTCTAAACAGACCAGCCACAATTAAATTGTTTAAATATATTTAATAATAAATAATAAAAGAACAAGACAATACTCAGTAAGTAAAGAGCTACATCTGAGTTCAAAATCACAGGAAATATTTAAAACAACATTGCAGGACAGTCTCAAATAAAGAAAACATCTAAGCAATAGTTTACAATATTCTTATCTGCATATAAAAGAGTTACTATGCCCTAAAGACTTACTTACAGCAAGGCAAGTGCAGAAGCTGGTGATGAGTTGATGTCCTTGTTAGGTCAAAGGCAAAATACAAAATACACAGTCTCTCTTTGAGAGAGCTCATAGGTTCATAGGATCATAGATTAGTACTAGGCTAACTGCCCTTGTGAGCCATTTAAGCCTAGCCAATTATCCCCTGTGAGATTCAAACCCTGTACCTTGTGTTTGTAAGGCAAACACCTTAACCATTAGGCCACCCTCCCAACCCTCTTAAATTAATATCAACTATTATTGCTGGATTAGCTTGGATGACACCACGTGTTGTCACCTGAATTTCAGTTCCCAAGCTAAACCTCCATTGTCAGAAATTAACAGAATTTAGCAACTCTCTGTAAAAAATACACATCTCTCAGATGTTTGCAGATCCTGGAAGTCATAAAACAATAAAACACTTATACATCTCAAACCTAGTAATTACTTCTGTTTCAAGACAATACAAAATAAAAACTTCCAGCTCTAGACATTGTGTCTGCTACTGCACAGAAACTGAGAGATAACATCTTCTGTTTATGGCCCAGTAATTATAAAAAAAAAAATTAATTTAAACTATTTTCTCTGATGTTTTTTCAAGTCAACCTCCTGTGTTATCGTTTCCATTAAACATAGTTGTACATCTAAACAGTCACAGTAGTGCAGGTACATTCCTGTTCTATTCCAGTAGGGCATGTTGTGGTTACATTTTAGCTCAGTACTTTACGCACATTTCTCTATAAATCATATCAATATTCACAAATGACATAGAATTATTTACAAAATTCCCAATAGCCGGGCTGGCAGTGTGACATGGCCATCTAGCAATTGCCCAGCAGGCTGATTAACAACCTGTTCCTCCTTCCTTTCCTGGCCATAGCCCCTTCCTTGTTTCCCTTATAAACTGATAAACTGACATTATCTAGTTTATAACCAAGAATCAAAGGTATTTCAATCAACTGAAAAAGATGTACAGCATTCTTACATGCCATAAGTCTAAATTAGCAGCCAGCTAAAACAAAATGAATTGATACCTGCTAACTCTCTCTCTCTCTCTATATATATATATATATATATATATATATATATATATATATATATATATATATATATATATGTATATATTACTATACCATTTGTAAGAATACGGCCAAATCAAGGCTGAAAATGTCAAAACTGAAAACAGACAAATGAACTCCATCTATCCAAATCAAATAGGATCCTTATCATATACATTTTAAAGTTCTACTTCTAAGATTCCAAATAAAGGCACACCCTGGCCAGTTTGTGGTTAGTCTTCTAGCTTTCTCAGTGGCCAAATTGCCATAATAAATTATCCAATTACATACCATGGCAGCTTAGGTTTGGTTGCTGACAAATCTCTGAGAATGTAGTAGACCAGTTGTCACGTTGGGGTAAAACTCAAATCAATGCCACCTGCATGTATTAATAGATCATGGCAAAGACCTACTTCTTGCAAAATGTGCAGTAGTGCAGGTAAAAAAATGCCCCAGACATAACCACTAAAATCCTTTCAAGTTCACTTCATAGTTGAGATGATCTAAACCAAAACCTTGTCCATTTGCCTGGATTCTTACTCTCTCTAATGCCTGCACCACCAAAGAATGCACCACAATGGCAATTTTTCTTTCTGAAATGAAATACATATCTACATGAGGATTAGGCAATAGTTCTAACATATGTACTTCAAATATGTGTAAGATTATTACTTGCCCATACTTTTTAACACCTCATCAGACTTCCCCATTATGCCAAGTCAAAAGCCTTTTAAACCTGAAAGAACAGGAAAAGTAACCAATTATAGGGAGTACTTGGTGATAATTTGGTAAAAGGAGTGGGAAAACATAAATTAGATTGTTTAAATCCAGAGGATGGGAACATTCAAGAACTGTTAAAGCCCCAAGCTACCAGACAAAGAATAATGTCATTGACCTTATCCAGGTAAACTTACTGCCCATCTCCCTTCAGATCTGATTTCAATCCGTCGATCCAAATTTAATGGCTTTGAGAATAAGATCAATATCTCTCCATCTGAGAGTCCCCAACAACTCAGTGATTCTTAAACAGCATAAATGCATCCAAGTAAATAAAATAGCCCAGATGACATACCTGTGATAAGAAGAAGAGGTAGAATGAAATCAAAAAGGATATATTTTAATAGTGAAAGAGTGATGGGGCTGTCCATTCATCAGTCTCTTAATTTGACTCACATGCACCACAACCCAGTGTCTGATAATGTCTGCGATACTAAACATTTTTGAAAACAGGTTTATTTGCAGATAAATTTATGTGAGAAGTGAGTGGGCAAGGCCCAAAAGACTACAATGCACTAAGCACTGCAATATAAGTTGAAACAAACAAAACATACTTTCCTTTTGTAATGCATTGCAAAATTGTATGAGGTGTTTGACGTCTAAACTATAAGTCTTAGTCTTCCTTCTGCTGCGGTCTCAAAATGAGGAGGTGGTCAATCTTCCCCAATTAACACGAGCTCCTTTGATGTAGAAATGGGTTCCTTGCCTGCATATGGTGCTGTATGAATTTTTCCACCTGTAAAAGAGATAGGGAATCAGTCAAAATAATTTTCTTTTAGTAATATTTTTTGCAGTAAAAGAAATGTTAATTCTCAAAATGAGTGATGCAAGCAAATTTAAGACTGAGTTGCCCACAACTATTCGGAGAATTTCTTAACTAATACTTTCACTACTGCATCTTATCAGACATGAATATTACCCTCTTGTTTTTGAGCTGCTTTTGTCATAAAAACACCTAAATCCCAAATTAGCATGATTTATAAGAATGTGATTATCTTCTTTCTTTGATCCAACTATGACTGAGGTCAAGGGGCTGAAAACTACTGACCGTTGAAATAAGCCCCCATGCAGTGATCACTCACAGCATCTATGAATAAATGAAGTGTTTCATTAGTAAGCCAGTGGTCCTACCAAAAATAGCAACCAATTAAAATGCAAAAGGAAATTGAACCACAACCACAAATCAGCCTTCACTTTTCATTTACTCTTACTTTATTGTACTTTATACATACCCCACCTCATGTAAAACATCCATTATGAAGTGGATGACCATCTTGCCTGGAACTAAGGCTCTACATGCAAAATTTAATAGCAGTCAGGTCTATAATTTGTTCAATTGATTTCCTTCTTGGAGATAAGAACATATTTTATGGAGAAGCTTAGTTAAAGTCAAGTGAATACAAAACCTAGTTGCATCAACTTCACTCCCGAAAAATGTTGAGGACTTTGCAGGCCCATCAATCTCGTTCTGAGCTAAAAGGACACCCAATATTTTGCATATCCATATTAATGTCTGAATTCCTTTCCTGGCACCTGTTTCACCTTCTCTAGTGATTAAAAATATCATCCAAATAATGTACTCTTTACTGAGAAGAAGAATGTTGTTTCCTACTCCAAAATAGGGCTCAGCTGAAATGCTCAAAGGTGACACAGGCCACTGTGCATCCAGTATGCATAGCAGTATCAAAAAATAATTAGCCTCGAACTTTGTCTGATAGATGCCAGTCTTTGGGACAGATGGACAGAAAGTGAAATTCTATCTGAAGTTCTTTTAATTTTTTAATGGCTCAAATTGCATCATCAAAAGAAAAATAATGAACTCTAGTCTCAAATGTATCAATAACATCACTGAGTGAATAATATTCTGGGTGTGATGAATAGTGTATAAGGCCAACTTCCCCCTTTTTTGTTTTCTTTTTCTCTTGGAATCCAGACTAAGGGATGAAATAACAAATTACTTAAAAGGAGGGATCTGAGATGGTTCAAGTAATCTTCCTTTTTTACATTCCTTTAATAGCAATGAATTCACTATTTCTTCCTTGCCATTGGCAGACCTTAAATTCTTGCACTGAACTGACCTGTAATTTGAAATCATTTAACAACTCATTAGCCACTAATTTGTTTGGCTATTCTTTAAGCAGTGCACCCAGTACTTTAACGTTAATGATAGAGTCATTCCAGGATGGCTGACTTGAATCTACAAAATGTAATAGGCTTGTTAATGCCACAAAAGGAATTTCTACTCCTGTGTGGTTGTGTCTCTGAAAAACTCTGTGTTTTCTCAGCCAGCTGATTAACTGCAGAAAATCCCTTGCTGTTCTTGAGTCAGCATTTCACTAGCAGATGTCTACCCCACAAATATCGCAATCATGCAGAAATCTACAAAATGACCATCCACAGCTGCCTGCATTAAAAGCCCAACAGAATTTACTTTTGAGTGCATCCAGATCTTCAGGTTTCTTGGCATTAATCCTGGGTTTTTCAAGCATAATGATAAGCCATACATCCATATGCATGACTTCCCATCTCAACTGTTTTAAGCATCTATTTTAATGAGAAAAATAACTTTAAAAATGGGAGCCTGCTGTGACTTTTAATTTTTTTGATTGACGCTTGCCTCAGATCTTTGGAACTCCACTCCTCTGTGTCATTTATCCTCTGTACTCCATCTAAGTCTATCCGATTAAATATCTTGATACATTACCCTTTTCCATATTTTTCTTTTACTGACTGGGTAACATGAACTGTGATACTTGAACCCTTGGGCCATGTATGTTGCACCCATTTTGGCTGCTGCCACCTCATTAATAACCTTGTCTGATGGTACTGAAGTACCTAGACCTGGCCTATCCTGACTGACAGACAAAGTAGGAAAGGAAAGAATATTTGAAATTTCTGATCTAACTGTATCAATGTGTGTGTGCCTGCAGCAAAATCCTCATGAGTTCTAATATTCCTGTCCTCCAATTAGTGGAAGAGCCTCAAATCCCTTCTCCATTTAATCCATCAGTAAAGGAATGCAAGTATTCACCAATTAGACTACCTTGACTATCCCCTTCTCCTTCACCCTCTGCTGGTAATTGCATTCCTGCTAGGGTGGCCTGTATTGCCTCATTTAGCATCTGCTCCCCTAAGTCCTTCCTTTGATTTCTCTTCTGCCTTGTAGGTTCTGGACTCTCCTCGGCTGATTTCGACTCAGCAGCTTGGTTGATGGACATCTTCGAAATCATCTAAGATGACTTGCAGATCTGCACATTCTCTTTAATAGAAAAATCTCAAAGAAAAAGTATGCATCTTCCTCAGTGTTATCCCATGTCTGTTTTAGTTCTTGCAATAAACTCATATTACTGAGATAATCAGGAAAACAAAACATAGTATACATTAGCTCTCAATAGTGCTACTCCTCTATATTGTTTCCAGTGTCTTGTAACAATTAACCTAACTATCTAGACTGAGCGAGGGCTTATGCAAAACATAGAGTGGTATTAATAGAAAAGGGAAAAGGTAGAAGGGAGCTACTAAACAAATACAAATATTGGAGAAAAGTTTAAGTTATCTTTTGGATAAATATTCATTGTGTTTCAACAAATTAATTCAGAAATTCACACTCTGCCAGTTAGCTATTTTATATCATGCACTCCAGAAATCTTTTGATGAAAGCTTTCCCCCCACTAATCTTTTCCTGGCCCAACCTTGGCACTGACAAAACCTATTGAAAGGGATGCTTTTCAATACTTAGTGACAGAATATTATATGTCTTGTGCCTTGGATGGCTAGATCTAAACTGTAATCTTTATGGTGAGTAACCTCCAATTAAAATGGGCCCCAAAGGTAACCCTAATAAACAAATTTTAGCTGAAGTATTCAAAATTTAATTCTGGCCACAGGAATGCAGGCTGGCATAAAATTACAGGTGTCCTTACACAACACTATGACTAGAATTCACTGTTTTGCAGATTAAATGTAACATAATACCATGTTAGCATGGCATTACTAGAGATCCAACCCTATAATCTTGCATTTGGGAAAAAATGGGGTTATCAACATGGTGATTAGAGAGATGTGGAATTGTGCACTTGCATAGCTGTCAAGCTTCCATCTCCAGAATGCAGAACACTGTCTCTCATAGTCTAGAATAAACTGGGAAAAATATGGAACTTCCTAACAGCTTATTAACAACTTAAACTGGGAAGCTCACTGGATGGTTAAAATGTGATATTATATTCATAAAAAATTGTTCTTTTGATGAATTAGTGTGGGTCAGTGTTATTTACTATGGACAGTTTAAAAATGCTTAACACTGAATGTGTGATAGACCCCTTTGATGTGAAACAGTGAGGAACACTGACTTTTCAAAATGAGGGGCTTCGGCTTTCCTCATAATGTGATGCACTTCAGAGATATATGTATTTAACCCGGCTAGGTGTAACTGAAAGCATTACATGTTGGTGATAGCACTGCAGGTGGAGTGTTTTAAAAACAAATTTATGTGTTTGTTTAGTGAATATTTTTTCCTCTGTTTTTTATTTTTACTATAACATCTGTTACTATAACAATATCTATATTTAAAATAAACCAAGTTTTTTTTGTGAGTCAGCTATGTGTTAGCACAAGTTTCTAGGATCAATAGTTGTGAAGCTGTGGAGAAGAATGACATAGAAGGGAGCATAAGCTGTGACATAATGAGGAGCTTCCCGTCGACGTATGGCTGTGATCGACTGGCTGAGTAGAGCATGAGTGAAGGAAACAAGACAGTTCCCCACATATTCAGGGGGAAGGGGAAGGCCCGTGAAAGCAGCCAGTGAAAAAAGACACTCAAAAGGTCTGAAACCACAAACAACCACCAATGGTATAATGTCAAAATTGTAAATATTTATATTCTGCTCTTTTTTTTTATTTTATGTATTTGGAGATTTTTTTATTAATGATATATTATCACAATTTGTGAGGGAGGAACAGGAAAGGGCATGGATAAGGGGAAAAGGTAAAATGCACAACAAAACCTTGAACCCAAAGCCAACAAGATAAAAAATATTCAATACCCAAACTCTGCAGTAAAACCACTATGGCATGTGAGTGACTTGCCAATGCAGCAAAAACGCAACTATCTAGCCATTTTGCCAAACCAAAAGACATCAGGAATTAACTGACAAACCCTTACAAATAAAAATAACCCAAGGCCACAATCTACCTGGTTAGTAGCTATATAATGCTGGCTACCATCAAATGATGGTTAGAGAGCTGCTGACCTCCCTTATAAATAGCAAGCTAGCACACAGGCCAGTGCTGGACAGACTGTCAAGTACCAAAAGACTGTCACTAACTTTCTTACCAATATGGATTATTTAATTTGAGCCACATCTGGTAAATCTATAACGTTAATATTTTGTTTTATTCTGTAGTGCTATTTTTGAAGGTCTGTAAAGCATATCCACACATTGAATTTATTTTCCTCCTTTTTGTTGATTTGTTCTATAATGCTTTGCTGGATTTTCCTTTCAATTAACTCATATTTTTACCTAGCTCACAATTTAAAGAGTTAATAAACCTGATACGTTATCAGTCTGAAATGTTTTTACACAACCATGAAGTATGCTGCTCTTAGACTGCGTATTTGTTTTGCAGCCTGTATGCATACATACATACATACATACAAATAATTCAAGCTTTTTCATTAATGCCCTTCTAGCCTGTCAGTATACCAAAACACTTGTTTTCCCATAATAAGTGTCCAGGCTGTTCTTAAAAATATCTAAAGCAGTACTTTCTTTAAGGTAATTTGGCAGTCTGTTCCATGCATCAGCTGCTCTCTCAGAGAACCAATTAGTACATTTCTCATTCCTATAAAATCTTCTACATAGGTTGTTCAATGATTCTCTAGGACTTTTTGATAACCCCAAACATTTCCAGAGATAGTAGTCTCTAAATGCCTTATATACCTGAATAAGATCTCCTCTTAGACATCTATAAGAGTCACTGTACAAGTTCAGATATTGTAGTCTTTCATATTAACTTATATTTTCACATCCATGGATGCCTTGGAATATTTCCGCTGTACTCTTTTCAGTTTACCCATCATGCGTGTTTTCTTATAAGGTTTCCATATTTTTATTCCATACACAAGTTTGGGTCTAATGTAACTAACAAACAATAACTTTGTCATTTCTGATTTCTTGGACTTTATAAATCCTTTTATACCACATATAGTTCTATAACTATCATTAACCAATTGGATGATATGATTAGAAAAACTGAAAGCTGCATCTAGCTATATACATAGGTCCTTAAATTAATCTACAGTTTCATTCACTGTGTGCTGCTTAAATATTCACCTTTCAATGTATGTCTCCTAAAGTTCAGATGCTTAGTTTTTGATGTATTTATCATCATATTATTCTCCTGTGCCCAAATGGTCAGTTTAGTCAAGTTATTTTGCAGATATGCCTTGTCTGTAACACATGTAATAGGTTTACCCAATTTCAAGTCACCAGACTGTAGAACACCTCAGATGAAAAAGTTAGGTCTGAAAGATACAATATAAACAAGTAAGGGCCTAGGACAGAGCTCTTTGGGTAACCCTGACTGTAGCCACCCTGTCCAATTGCTGTATAATACTTGCAATGTCCTATTTGTAAGCCATCCAGCTATCCATCTTATCAAGAGTACATCCATACTTAGTTGTTCTAATTTATTGATCAGTGTTTTGTGAATGACCCTGTCAAATACTGAAGTTAAATCTATATAAATTTCATTACAGCATTATTTTTTAGTCACAGCTTTTATTATATTGTTATAGAACATCATGTTACAGGTGGTAATAGATCTATTTTCAACATATGCATGTTGATGTATGGTTTCAAGTCCCAACCTACCCAGTTCTGACAACAACTTATCCAGTATTACCTTCTCCATTATTTTTCACAACAAGAAAGTAGACTTAAGGCTCTATATGAGTCTGGGTTTGTCAAACTCCCCTTTCCCTTAAAGATAGGTTTAATAAGCATGTCTCCAGTCTTGAGGAATCTCCCCATATTTATATGACCTAGTAAATAATAGATATAATGGTACTGTAACTTCTTTCTGAAGTGTTTTCAGGTCATTATTACTAATTCCGTCTTCTCCCTGTGCTTTGTTTGGATCCAGTTTGCACAGTTCGTTTTCAATATAATCTAATTTGATTTTGGTATCTGGGGTTACCTGGATGTCACTAGGGCAACTTATCATCCCCTTTGTGGAACCAAACTGTTTTACATACGATTTTGTAAATGTATCTATAATTTGTTGTGTCTGAGAATAGATTTTAGAATCTGCACACAGTTTATCAATTTGTATGTTGTTACTCCTTCCACATCTTATGTATCCATAAAGAAGTTTCCTATTATATATGTATGTATATATAGATGTTTTCATTATCACTGAATAGGATCAACATCTGAAACATTGAAGTCACAACATCAAAATACAGAACTTCGATAGGTAATGTGCATGTTCTGAGGATTAACTCCTTTGCAGGCAAAACTAAAACAATTGATTTTGCCTGCACCATCACACCCTCTGCAAAGTAAATATACTAACCCCAAAACTAAAAAGTCTCCAGGTAAAGGGAATATCTTCTTTCCAGGGATTGTTGATTGTGTACATATGTCATCCTTCTGCTTCATTTGACCAAATGGTGGCAACCAAACTGACATCGATCATGTGTCCTTTCAACAAAAACACACCACTATAGTTCTCTCTCTCTCTCTCTGTCTCTCTCTCTCTCTATATATATATATATATATATATATATATATATATATATATATATATATATATATATATATATATATATATATATATATATATGTGTGCGTGTGTGTGTGTACTACAGAAAATATATTATCTTTATGTATTCCTCAGTGTTTGGTTGCGCATTTTATCTCAAGTATTTCACTGCTGGTTCGGTCTGACTGATTTAAGAATTTCTATATTTTAGTCTATACTTAATTATTGAAAAACTTTTCTTCAGCAATATTAACAGTATTAATAATTCAGATTGGTGTGCCACAGAATAAAGATTTCTATCATATATGAGTGAGTGTACAAGTTAAAAAAATTACTGTACCTGTGTACATTCTAAACATAGGTTACACAAAGAGTCAACTTAGGTTACATTTGCAGTTCTTTCCAAAAGTGAAATATGCAGCTTACCCTAAAAGAAGACTAAGGGTGCCTTTCAGTGTTTCCAAAGGGACTGTCAGTACAGAGGAATATTGTTGTGTCAAATTCGGAAGCATAGAAATTAGCTGTGATGATCTGCGATATTGTCAGTCATGCCAGGAGGAGTAGGGTAGTGGATATGTAACATATGCCAGTACAGCTATCTGGAATTTTTAAGGAATTATATGTCATTTGTGTATCAAACTGATTTGTACAGATGCTTGTGCTGAAAATTTACTTTTAAAGTTGCTTGTGTTAAAAATGTATCAAAGGTATGCCTGCTGGAAAGAAAAGAAATATGCATGCATTATCAGAACTGTCTAAATCCATATATTGTAACAGAGGATACTGAAAAAGAAGAGGTTAATCTCAATCCACCTGACTTTGAGACATAGTAAGAAAAAATTAATTACTGGCCTAGGTCATAAAGATGTTAACTCACAGTTTTGAATGAAGCCAGAGAAGCAATGTCTGTAAGAAGTATGGCTTATTATCTCCTATAGGAAGAGAAGAAGTGTTTTATGGTTTTATGACTTCCAGGAGCTGCAGTAGATCTGAGCAAAGCTCTGTTTGTATGGTAACACATAGGTGCTAAAATCCTAGCACCTTCTAGTGTTAGTGATAGATGAGCAAATGTGATGTCATTATGTAAGCTATCCCAGAAAAAATATTTAGATATTATATTGAGAAGCCTGTCAGTCAGATGGAGCAGTCTGTTCTTGGAACCTGACAAAGAAGGAAGACCACTCACCTACTTCATCTTGCCTTCTTCTAGTAAATGGAGCAGGGAATATTATTCTTTACATTAGTCAGGAAAATATAGTGAGATTACTTGAGAACTGTTTTTCTGTAACTGTGTGAATCAGTTTATCTGTGTTATTTTAATATTTCTTGTGGCTGAAACTCTGGTATTTACTGTAAAATAGATATTTAGTATTGTCATGTTCTTTTAGTATTTATTATTAAATATATGCAAACTTTTCCTTGTGGCTGGCCCTTTACAGACATATTTTAACCTTCGAGAATATTTGCATGTATTTGATGACAGCTCTGGCCACTCCTGAAGTCTGGCTATTTTGTCAATATTACCATTTGTATTAATATTAATTTCACTCAGTATAACTGGATGTCCTTGCAGGATCCTTAGGTAGCTGGTTTTGTAGTGCCTGGTGGCTGTGATAACTACCTTATAGTCTGGGCAGGAGGGGGCACAACAGGTGTATGTGTGTGTGTGTGTGTATGTGTGTGTGTGTGTGTGTGTGTGTGTGTGTGTGTGTGTGTGTGTGTGTGTGTGTGTGTGTGTGTGTGTGTGTGTGTGTGTGTGTGTGTATGTGTGTCCGCGTGTTTGTGTCAGCTACTTAGAGCAGGGACACAAAGCACTAGTTTCACAAAGAGAGTGGTGGAGAACTTGGTTTGCACACTTGGCTGAGGACTTAACTCTGCAGCTGTGCCAGTGGGCAGCCTTAATTGGGAACTGGGGAGAGGCAGAGAGAGAAACCCAGACCCCGTGCTGAGTGTGCTCCCTGTGTGCTATTAAGAGAAATTGTGCTTTATGCAGAGAAGTCTGCATCTGGAAATACTGAGTGTATCCATTTTTGTTCCAAGTGAATGTCTTTCTCCATTGTCACTGGTGAGAATTCAGGCTCCTTGATTATTGGCATAGAATGGGGATGTCACATTAGCATCAATCTATATTCCTTTCCTTATCAAGAAAAGCTACGATTCATAGTCATTTTGGCATATTAACATAAAAATCGGTATATTTTTAAAAATAGTGTTGCAGAATTCACAAGTAAATCATTGCACATTATAGCTACAAAGAAAATTCCTAGGCTCACAATTACAGAATTAAAGTAATTAAACATGCACATGTGTTCGTGCTTCCAAGAAAAGAAGTTAAAATGTCCATCATGTTTAGTTAAATGGTGCATCTACCATCATGCCATTACCTCACAGTCCTTCCCCCACATGATTAACCCTATGAACACTCATGTGTGACACATCTACCCATCCCTTCTCGAATACTTTGATGGTCTTAAACCCTGCCACTTCCTCAAGAAGCATTTTATCCTGTCCATTGCCCTGTCAATCAAAAAATGTTTCTTTATGTCTAATCTAAAATGTATGCATTCATTTTCCAAGATGTATCATTCCTACCCAGATGTATTCCCTATTATGTATCATTGGATGTCTTATGTACACTTATTGCATATTTTCTTCTCTTTTAGATTATAAAACACAAAAAGAAAAATCTAGCAAAGCTAGACTTTCCACTGTGTGATACCTTAAACCTCTTGTATTAGCGGCAACATGGGATATATGCAAATTACCCTTTACAGATATCCGGTGTTTCAGCTAAATGGCAATTCTGAAAGTCCATGACTTTTTCCTTTACTTTTAAGTCTATTTATGGACAATTTCAGACCAATAAAGCCAAACCCTCTAGCTGTAGACATGCATGTTTCTGCCTTCTTATGGCATCATCAGCACAGCATAAGAGGAACAAGAGGTTTAAGGTATCATACACTGGAAAGTCTAGCTTTGCTATGTTTTTCTTTTTTTTGTGTGTTTTTTAACCAATGGTTTTCCTGTGTGACCTTTTTACTCATTGTTTTAGTCTCTTTTAGATTAGTGCAAAATAACTCTGTTGCATTCATCCTTTTCTGATGTCTTAATCTCCAAACATTTAAAAAAAACTAGCTTGCCTTATTTGCACTTCTGTCATTACAATTACATGGCATCAAGATATGTACTCAATATTGTAAATTTAGAATAAAAGTTAACTATTTAGTTATTGCTTTGATTGATAATATAACTGCATTGTGCATTTATGTCATATGGCAATGTCAGACTAAGATGTGTTATTATCTCAATCAATAAAAAGTAGACACAAATATAATAATAATAATAATAATAATAATAATAATAATACAGCATTCTAAACACTTTCCTGTCCCTAGAATCAAATCGCTTCAAAATACACCCTCACATTCTGCTTCCCTTTGACACTGTGCTCTTGGATTTCTCCTCATGATCCACAGGCCCAAAGCACACCATCACATTCTTTTCTGCACTAGCAGCAAGCATCTTATCACCTCACAACCATTAATCTGCATATGACCTGCTGTGCCAAAAAGCAGAATTTGGCATTTGACTCCATTGAACCCTGCCATTCTATCATTTTGACAGTCTGTTCAAGTCCCTCTTCAGACTAGCACTCCCATGAAACATTGATCTGCACAAATTAGACTCAACAGAAACAGCTCATATATACCCTCTGCCCTCCTTGTAATATCTATGACTTAATGTCTGTAATATAGAGTTACTTATTTTTACTTATTCATGCATTTGTTTTGTTACTGCGATAGTGCAACTGACCAAAGCCCATTTTACAGTGGAAGTCTGTGAAGTACAGCTCCATACATACACTTAAAGTGAATATACATTTAAATAGCAAATTTTGACACAAGGTAATACTTGTCATGCATACACAAATTAGGATATAATCAGTATTAACAAAGATATGTTTATGTTCATGCTATGAAGAGCATTGGGGTCAAGCCCATACATGCATATACATTTAAATAGTAATTTTGATATAAGTCGAGCATGCATACATGAAGTAGGATGTAATTAACAGTAACAAAGATAAAATGACACCCTGGATATATATATATATATATATATATATATATATATATATATATATATATATATATATATATATATATGTATATGCTACAAGGAGCACTGATGTCAGTGATAATAACTCAGTCAATATCATAAAGCGGTCTATATAGAGGGTAATTCAGTAGTCAGTGGAAAGGAGTGAGAAGTACAGGGGTACTGTTAGTAAACTTAATATCTACAAATGTGGGATTAGGTATATTAGATGAAAATAGTGTAGCAGAAAAATATTTGCAAAGAATAAGCAACATTGGTAGAGTGCACGTGTTAAAGCTTGAGCAATGCTAGATTTTAGGTTTTGAATGAATGTGTTATTTCTGGGTTGATTCTGCAGGTCTTAACATGGAATTCCAGATCTTAATTACTTGTAGTGAATATACAGCATTTCCATTATTGTTTTTTAGATATGGTTTCATGTAGTCAGTTTAGCACTTGTGATCTTAAGTTTCTGGGTGAAGAATATGACCTTATGATAGTAGTAAGGGTTTAACACTTGTTTGGACTGTATAGTATAAAGTGTATTGTTTTTAGTTGGTTGAATGTTATTGCAGAGTTTAGTTCCAGCCATTTGGTGTTGTTCAGTGCTAGACAGCGGTGCATTTTGTTACAGTCATTAGCTGTGGATTTCACAATTTTGTTATATGTGGGTTCTATCTTTTCAAGTTGTATTTTGGGGATGTTGGCAATAATGGATAATGCATAAAGAAGGCTTCCAATAAGCAAGATGTTGTCAGCATTTAGTTGAGCTTCTTGGCTTTGCAATGGTTTGGATTTATAGAGCATGCCTAACTATGTGTGAGTTTCAGAAGTGACATACTCAGTGTGTTTATCAAAGTGACATCTGTCATCAGTTATAACACCTAATAGTGTGGCATGGGTAATCTGGTGAGCAGGTGTATCTCTATGTGAAGAGGAGAGACAAGGAAACAAACAAAGATTACTAAAAAATCACAGACAAAGTAACTCAGGATGGATTATGCCAATATCATTTTATCAAATTAAATATGTGACTTGTTAACTACAGCATGTAGAAGAAATGGCACTGCACAGATAAATAATCAGCTAGTCAGCGTATGAGAAAACAACATGTACAGCCAAGTTAGTGAGAGCAGTTCATTGCAATGTTTTAATGCTGTCATGTTTATTAAATAAGAGGCATTGAGAGAATTGTGCAGCCATTTCAAAACTGCTGGGTGTAACAGATTGCAGTGTTCCTGCTTCGTGAGTATTTATTATGGTACTGGGTAATATTTATTTGTTCTTGATTGTATAACTGCTGCCCAGTACATAAAAGTAGTTTATAATACAATCTAACTGATATGTTCTGGCATTTGTAATGCCCGTGGACACAGACTTTTAGTAATATTTGCTTACATAGCTATTTATAAAACAGTAATAAAGTTTGAGTCTGTAGTGATGTTTATTCACTGCAGTTTCTCTCATGTGGATGTGCACTGGTCATGCAAGTTACCCTCCTGGCTACAGTACATACAACCTACTAACTCAAGAAGTACTATGCACACTTACGGCATGCACCTCTCTCCCCTCTCTGCTGAGCACATTTACTCCTTCCTTGTCAATCACACCACACTATTACTGTCAACACTGCACTTTACAATGAATTCACTGATGACTGGCTGTGCTAATCTTTAAAAAAATATACAACAGTTCATGATTCCTGCTCTTAAATTATATCACTGTAAAGAATAAAATGGGATCTGTTTATTATTTCCATGTAGGTATACAGGAAGAAAAGCAAGTTGCTGCAGTCCATACTGTGCTTTTCCGGCAACTTCTTTTAAAAATAAATGAGGAAAGAGTGACTATTTGAAATTATACAGTACGGTCAGTATCGTGGCTTAGTAGTTAAACTTTCTCTTTTAATTACATTTCCAGGGTCAGGGATTTAACCATAACAGCCAGTCACAGTCTCTGCAGTGTTTGCACATTCTTAATATGTCTGTGCAGGTTTTCTCCAGTTAGTCTGGTCTACTCCATTTCCCCAAATATGCCAACAACTAACAGTGTCAATAATCATTACGTTTATCCTTCTTCTTGTGGCCAGATAGGCTAGAAAAGGCCTGACAAGGCCAAATTCAGTCTACGTGGTTTGACAAATGCATAAATGAAATGTTTTTTGTGTATAGCTTTCTTTCTACAATTAAAGTTAAATACTCACACTTCTGAACTTTATATAAGCACTTTGGTGAGTTGGGCTCATCATTGCTGAGTGCAGATTCTAGAATGTAGGGAGGAAATTACTGTCCTTCCTCTCATTCTACTCTCCATCAGCTGCCTACTGTACCAGAATAAAAAGCATTACCGGCTTCTCCCATGAGAGACCACATCAAGTATGACAATTGCTGTAGTTTCAGTATTTCATTGTCTGTGAAAGATGTAATGCACACTTGAGAAGTGTGGTAATTGTTCCTACAACTCATGTACCACTTTACCTAGATATGCTGTTTCAGCACACCAAAGGTCATTTCTTCCTGCTACTTTTATACTATTGTTCCTTGCATTGCTATCTACTGCTTTCTTCTCAAGTCAAATGAATACTGTTTCACAGCAGTTCTCTGTGCAAATAAATCATATTTTGTTAGCAGCCTAAGCTTGTCTTTGTGATACCTGTTGTTAACTATTCATGTTTCATACTGTCTGAAATCTATATGTTCATGGTATATAGCAGTCACCTCTTATTTCTTCACCACTCCAGTCACTACTTAAAGACACCAACTCCGAGACCGCACTACATTGCAGTAAATGGAAATCTCCTCTTACGGAGATTTCCGTTTACATGTTCAATGTTGTGTGCTTTCACTATTCTAGTGTTGACAATATCAGCTTCGATATTGTCGGCTTTTGAGAATATAATATAGACTTGTAAAGATGTTATATACTGGACACAGTGCATCCTGACTGGAGATATCATCTACATACCAAGTGTATAAAATCGATGGTTTACAGCTTTTTAGGACTTCTAAGCAAGGACTGACTCACCTCTAATGAATTAAAACTAGATTCAGCATTTCTTTAGTTATCTGTTCTCATGAATATATCTCATGTGAAACAAAGCTACTGGGTATGTTTAGGCAGACATATGCTCCACATAAAGATTCAGTATTGATGCAAGTACTATTTTAGTCACCTCCAACACATCCTTTCATAAATATATCAGGCAACAGGCATGGCATAAATGTACTGGCACATACCTTACTTTTAACATTTAAAGGTCAAGCTCTATAATACTTTATTTTCCACCTTACAGGACACAAAAGCTCTAAGGATAAAAACTTGATTTCTATATAGATTATATGACCTATACTCTAAAGTCAGCCATATATCACCACAGGCTTGGAGAAGCAAATTAATAGAGTTTGTCTACTCAGAGAGCTGGTGGAAACTATATTCTACAGCAATAAACTGCAGTCATTATTTTGTACCCCTATGATATTCGTCACTGTTACAAACAAAAGTACAGACAAGTAGCAACATGTACTAACAGTATACAAGACTTTAGAATGCTTGTATTAGTAGAGATGTTTAAATGATTTTGAAAACAAAAACTTGCACACTATTTGCTGTCTCACTTCTTTTCCTTCCATCACCATAAGCTTCTTTAGAAACATTTTCAAAAGAAATGCCTTGCATCATTTAATAGAAAAGAAAAAACAACAAATACCTGTCCTCTCTGTTATGAACAAAGTTTAGGTAGTTATCCGTAAAGATGCTATCACCAAATAGGTAACACAAAAAATACATTTACCCTCCCTGAATGTATTTCCCTCAAGACTACTTATTACTGAAAACCCATAAATCTTTCTTGCATTTTACTGCTGTTTGATGAATTACACAGCACTTTCTGAGAGAATAGAACTTGATTTTGTTTTTACAGAAGGAAACGACTGTAGAAGTGGCACAACTTCTAGCTTACTACTGAAAGTAGTACATTATAAAAATGTATACTTTACACAGAGTGCAGTTTGCAATCACGCGTGTATGACATTCATCAAAGTCCTTTATAATGAAGTTTGTTCTGATCTAAATGTCACCTACATCTGATATTTATGTTGCCCTCTCTCTCCTTTCTAAATACAAAAGCCACATGAATATACTCAGCCTAAACTGATTAGAAATGTAGAATTAGAATTAACCCATCAAAAACTGAAAAGTAGAAATCTCCTGATTGTGATGATAATTCAGTAAAGTTCTTTAAAATATATGCCAAATCTGCACAGTTTGATTAATTAGGTACCTCAGTGAAAAATAAGTATGATTTATACACAAAAAGTTGATTAATGAACCTTCCTATGTTGGTGGCATACAGACATAGAGCCCTGACTACTGCCCTGGTGACCTGAGTCTGATTAGCAGTTTTGACCCTTTACAGCACAGATGGGGTGCGGGGTGCCTTTCGTGGTAGGGAATGCAATAATTCAGTGGCACATGTGCAGTTAAATTTCACTGGTAGTGACTGGAGAATCCAGCATGTGATGGTATCTTTGGGTGGGTGAGTTGTGCTGATGATGTTAGCTCCTTGTGACAGTGAGGTGTGGTGCAGTGCAAATGCCCAATGCACAGCCCACCCAAAGGCACTGCTGCATGAGTACAGGGTGGTACAGCTTAATATGAAAAATCCAAACCAGTCCTAATGGCTGCTTTAATGATGTCCTCTCTGGGCAAACACTCAAACAGGTAATGAGGGATCACTGGGCTGATTGGCAGGATGTGGAGCTAATGGTAATCAGACTGTGAAGGCAAAAAAAATGAATAAAATAATAAGTTTATTAATGAACCTCACTGCAAATCCAGAAATATAACAACTTATCGGCATATCCTGATATCTACAGGCAAGTCCATCTACCATATCATTATTAACTACATAACCCTTCCACTGTCCATGACATCTACATTAACAAATTAAAGCTCTTCTCTGCTGATCCTGTCACAAATATGTGTGTGTGTGTGTGTGTGTGTGTGTGTGTGTGTGTGTGTGTGTGTGTGTGTGTGTGTGTGTGTGTGAGGGGTCTTAACTACCTGTCCATAACCTGATAAACAAATAGTACAAACAAGAGTTATTCACTGTGGCTCTTGGGCATCATTAATGTAAAGTCCTTCATCTAGATAGTGCCTTCTCTACTCAGGGCTCAAATCTATTGCAGCTGGTTTTTACAGATACAGCTGTAGTCCTCCTACCATTGCTCAGAACAGACCACCATAGTGTCACATTCTCAGTAAGCAACCTGCCCAAAACAACTCCCAGTTCTACTATCACCAGGAAGTTCTCCAGGGCTACATTTCCAACAGTCTCAGATCAATTAATGGGGGTTATATATACCACTGATTTCTACTCCCACCTTAACTCCTGGATTGAGGCATCTGTCTCAACCTGTCACAAATGCAATGACAAATTTAGGAATAGGCACCTATGGTGGAACTCCAGTTTCAACAAACAGTATAATAAGAGAGAAAATATATCATCCCTAAGGACTAGAGCTAAATCACCACCACTCTAAAAGTACTCAGAACTAGGTAAGTAAAGATCTAAAGTGAAGGATCAAAACCTTCAAAGCCAAGTAAGACAAAAATAAATACCACCTCCTCCACAGATAAATATAAAGCTTTCCTTAACTATGTCAGGAATCTCAGAAACAACAGCCATCATGACATGACCTGACTTTGAATGATATGACCCATTCAGACCCTGAGAATACCACAGATTAACTTAGTTTAAACTATTCTCACATCCCCTGCATATTTTCACATTCATTTCATCTAGCCTGCAACTCAGCCTGTAATTACTTCTGAATAAGTCCTAAAGTGCCTCTACAAAATCAGAAATGCTAGTTGCAGGTTCTAGAAAACATACCAAGTTGTCTCTTTGTGAGCACAAAATACTGCCTCACCAGCTCCCTCTAACCTATTCAGTTTTAGTCTCTACACTGGCTATATGACTGAGGCCTGGAAAACAACTACTATGGTATCCCTTTACAAACGGACCCTGTGCTGTAACTAGGTCATTTGACACCCTGGGTATTTCCAAGACTGGTGTCCCCCTTAACCCAAAGCTTAGTGACCCCCTTAACCCAAAGCTGAGCGCCCCCTTAACCCAAAGCTGAGTGAAGATAAAAAAAAAATCCTCTAACAAACTGAGAATAAAAAAAAATCCTCTAACAAACTGAGGACCAAAAAAAACAAATGCCTCCATAAATGCAGAACCATAGCTAGAGTTCTTTGCTGCAGTTACTAACATCTAAATACATTGATTTAAACAGCCCCAATATCAGTCACAACTGTTTTAATAAATGCTGCTGCACTCATGCCTAATTTGCAGCTCTTCTTGGGTGTTAATTGTGCCTCCAATCCCTTTGCACCCAAAGCAGCCACCCTTCACCCCATCTATGCTACAGTCCTCAGTGATACCACCACTGATCAGGACAAGCACAGACCAATTCCACCTACCAGTATCATTTGCAAAGTCATGGAATATATGCAGAGCTAATAATTTAAGCTATTGGCAGATAATATGTCCCTCACCATGGCAATCCAGCTTCTTAAAAGGTAAAGCCTGCTTACTACACTTTATAGACTTCTTTGAGTGGGTCCCAGATACCCTGGATGAAGGCAAATCTGTGTGCATTTCTACCTAGAGTAATCCAACCATTTGATATGGTTATATACTCCTGCATTAGTGAGAAGCTAATCCAGTTATATATAAAACTCTGCAAAGATGATTGGATAGCTATATAACTGTTGTTGGCTGTATAATTTATCAGTACTCTGAAGATGCCCAGAAGTGATTTAGGGTGAAAGCACTAAGTACTTTCATGTTATGGACTTTATGTATTCTATGTACGTTTTCCCAGTTGGATTGTTTTGGGTGTATGGTGAACAATAAAATCTATTCAAGTGACCTCTGATGAGCCTTCTGCATGTTTTACTGGATAGCAAACTGGCCTGCAGACAGAATCCACACTATTAGGACTGGTGGTATATTTTCTCTCAGAAGGACTGTTATCAGTGGCAACGCTCTGGGTTCTATGTTGGAAGCACTAGCCTTCATCAGATACTTCTCTGATATCCAAGCTGATGTCATGAGGCTCTAACTGCTAAGTATGCCTTTGACTGCAAACTTGGAGTGATCATCAACTTACAAGATGACATCCATATCATCTAAAAGTGCCTAACTCATATGAAGTCATGTTGTCAGAAACACTGACTAAAATTCAATATAAATAAGTGCAGTATTGTTCTGTTTGAAAAATGAGAACATTCATGAAACTACCACTACCACTACCTCTTCAAAAGGAACCTTGATGACTGGATGGAAGATAGCAAATTTACCCCAGGGATTACGTCAGCTAGACAGGGGTCCAGGGAAGTAAATACTGTGGGAAGAAATAGCCAGGGAATTGTTAAGGCTTGGCTTGTATAGGCCCTAAGGCCGATAGCCTAGTACCAACCTATGAACCTATGAATGATGTCCCTACATGAACATAGGTTCATAGGTTCATAGGTAGGTACTAGGCTATCGGCCCGAGGGTCTATATAAGCCTAGCCAACAAGGTTCCCTGGCTTATAACTATATAACTATATTAACATATATACTGTGATTACATACTTATGCACATTAATAGAGAAATAATTCTCTTTTGACCACCACATATCAGCTATTACTAGGATATCTGTCTATCTATCTCAAGACATATTCTCCAGGTCTCTTTCTTTCTCCTTTATTAGGCCCTTAAAGAATATAATACTCATTTTGTTTCTCTATCCATATAGTTTTACCAACTAGAAATACCACAATGTTTTCTCATTAAAAAAAAATTCTGGATGAGGTCCCTATAAGGAGAGACTGAAAGCCCTAACAATGTTCTGTCTCTTATAGCCTGCAAGTAATACAGCTAGGGTAGGATGAGAGGAGCAACCATTGCAGCCAGAAAGTGTTAGGGGGTGCAATCAGGCATCCATGTGTGGTCTAAACTGTAGCAACTATTTGCTACATTGTAGCAAGTAGTTTGCTACAATTTAAAAGTAAATATAAAAATTAATTTTTTTAAACTAAAACCCGAGCACTGTAGGATTCTGTGCAGCATGAGAAAGGAGGGGCAGGGAACAGAAATGTGACCTGAATGGTTGGGGCAGGAGGGGGTGGGTGTATCCTGCATGTGGCCACTTGGCTGGTGTGCAAGCAGAGGGAACAGACTCATTTTTTTCTTTTCTTTTCTTTTCACTTGATGAAAAAGGGGAGTGCAAATTGGGTAATGTGATACTGTCTGCTGGAAGCATCTTGAATGTTTTGCAGAAGTCCTTTTTTTGTTTTGTTTTTTTTTTTGTTTTTTTTGAGGGGGCGCTAAGTTATGAAACTGGTGCCAGCTATACCTCTGCAGCCCACTACATGATGACCTCTGCTGGCCTACATGGCTGTCAACAACCCTATCATGCTTGACCTTTTACATTGTCTTAAATCTGCAGCACTGAAAATACTTATCCTGAAGTCTCAAGTCTACATCCTAATATATACAAAATTTGTTGGCAGGATAGATACCTCTCCTAAAGGATTTCCTACCTATGCAATAATCTTGTAATCCATGTCAAGCAAAGTAATTCCCTTATAATCTTTAAACTGGTCTGGATCTTTAGGATCTTATGGGTAGAGGGAGCAAGTAGCAGGAATTGCAGTGGCTAAGCACCAGATTGTCTGCTGGACTGATCTCCTAATGGATACACCTATGAACCTATAATAAATCAGTATTTGCATATGGTAATCTGGTACACTCAAAGTGAAATTTGTGATATCCACAACCACAAGCACACATACATTCATAAAGATCATTAACAAGCTTGTCTCTGTATGACACTTATGGAAATATTTTATAGTGTATGTATGTTGTTCACAGAAGACTCATGCCTTAAAAGTAATTTTTCCTGAAAAAATAACAACGCTTAATTGGCATTATTTCCCACTCCCACTCTGCACTTTCTCATTGATTACCCTGGTAATGTGGCACACTGTAGACAGTCATATGTGCATAGTGGGTATATCTGTATCATTTAGAAGTGCGCACAAAAGTACTTTTGTTGGCAAAAACAAATTATAACTTTAATATTGTACACATTTCCGCTCCAAGTATGTATAAGTCATGCACTATAAAGTATTAGAAACTCAAGGCATTTTTTTCATTATTAAACTGATATGACTCATTTGAGAATGGTATCAATATGTAAATATTTAAAATTCCATTTATAATATTTAAAGACAGTGCACTGCCAGTTATTACAGATATCAAATATTTGGTAACAAGAGACAAGTTCATGGCAGCTTCTAAATAACAGGTACATGTGAAAGAACACCCACTGAAAACTCTCTTTACTACAAATTGTTAGTAAAACTGTCATCTGTATGGAACATATGATGGTCTGGCATATGATATAAGAAATAGCTGGTACTGTAGATTTTGTGGTATTAAATAATGCCCCAGAGGCAACTAGTCTATGAAATAAAATAATAATGTTGGTGCAGACTTTTGCAAAGCACAGCACAATAACAGAAAGTCTGCAGTCATACCACTTCTGCAACAGTCCTAAGGTGATTTCGCACAGCTTCCTTCTGTTTGGACTCATAACAAAAAATTCCAGGTGGCTTCATGTGCTTCAAGTTAATCCCTTCTTTGCTATAGCATACTCCCCAAAGCTGCTATTTCAGGCACAAGCTACCTCTCCACTGAGAGAACAACGTCTCTCATTACCATAGCTTAGGCCACCCTTTTCACACAGCACACAATAACACATTGCATAGTGTTCCCTTTTTAAAAAAACACTCCCTGTGTGAACCTAATTCAAAAAACGGTACCTCTCTACCTTAAAGGGAAACATAATCCAGTCTGTGTGCAATACTTTTTCAACACTATTATTAACAAGATGTTTGTTATTTCTGAAAAACTATCTGCAACAATATTATTTACTTAATTTTTGTTGATAATAGTTCAGGAAGGAACTACCCACTATTTTACACTTTAGAGAACAAGATTTGTGATGAGTGGCAAAACCATGAAACATGAATGAATTTCCTTAATCTTATAGTACACAATATGTATTTTTTTCTTCTTAATGTTTCTTACTGGGTTGCAATACATAACAAGAAAAAAAATTGAGAAAAAACAGCAATTCTAAAAATCACAACAGCAGTAGAACAGTAGGTCATCACAAAACACAATATGGGTCAGGCATTGTAGTCAGAAGCTAGGGAAAGATGAATAAATAGTAATACTAGTGTTAATAGTATGAAATATAGCAAGTTTGAGCCCAGCACCCTGACACCAACACACACACACACACACACACACACACACACACACACACACACACACACACACACACACACACACACACACATATATGGATCTACTTCACATAGTCAACTCCACTGAACATTGAGTAGATAAACTTTGTACAGAAAATCTCGAATACCACAGTATTGACAACAAAATCCATATTTATATCTTTTTTGCAGAAATGTAAGGCTCTGTGCACCCCCACACCCCCCCTGCTAATTAAGTATACCAACTCTGAGATTACACTACAGTAGAGAAAGTGGCAATTCCCTGATCCCTGCTGTACCGTGATTTCAAGTAACTGACTTTCCATTTACTTATCTGTGTCAGTGATCTGGAAGTCAACGTTAATGGCTAGATATATACCTTTTCAAATTGAAGTAGACCCTCATTATATAAATACATAGTTATATGTATAAAACAATCATAAAATATACCTCCACCCCATACTTCCCCACTCTGCCAGTATATTGTCAAGATATGCTATTGAATGAAAATTATGCGATGCAATCTAGGCAGGGGTGGTGCAGCAGTTAGCATTGTTGCCTTTCAGCAAGAGGCTCCCTGGTTCGATTCTCGGCTGCAGCTCTTTCTGTGCGGTGTCTGCATGTCCTCCCTGCAGTTGAGTGAGTTTTAAAGACATGCAGTATGTATGTGTGTGCCTTCTGTGAAGGTTGGGTGCCAGGCTGGCAGCTCAACACTATAAAAACACCACTGACAATCAATCTGCAGACCAGTGATCTGGTGTGGCAACCTCTAACCGGGAAAAGCTGAAAGACATTGCTGTATAGGAGAATAAATTCTATTCAGAAACAATCAAAGTGATGCATTCACAACAGATTTAAAGTTTGCAAGAAGATAACTGCATATTTTTCAAGCCATCTTCTGTGAAGTTTGCAGTGAGTGCAGAGGTAAAGGCTCTGAACTGTTAATAAGCTTCTTCTTGTAGTGAAAGGTTTAATTCCCTTTGCCATCATTTGCCTGCCATGAGCAAGTCAGTTAAAGAGACAGTGATTTGGAACAATTGGAAAATTGGTCTAGGCTCTTAAATGTTCTCCTGGACCACGTGCCTAGCATCTACTAATGAACCTAAGTGTTGGCTCAAATGTATTAATATCATCCACAGTACCTATATCCACTCACTATGATTTGGCTTCTTGGGAAATTTCCAGTGTCACAGAAATAACACTATATCAAAAAAGCAATAACAAATATAGAATATGCATATAGTGTTTAGAATTGTCTGATAAAAAAATAAGCTTAATAAGGATAGCTGAAAAATGTACACATGTTTATATCATCCTAATTTTGTTCCAGACAGGATGGAAGATGGCAGGGCAGTAAAAGCTGTTTCAGGTATCACATAAAACCAGACAACTCTTTTATTTTTTGTTAATATGGATTGCTCTTTCACATTTAATTAAATCTGATGCAGTAATGTAATAACTTGTGTTTTGAGTATAGCTTTATGCAAGTTATATAGCATTTTATGAATATTTTCTTTTTGAGGTATCTTTCAACTCCATTGTATTATTTCAATACTGAACATACTAAGAGTTATGCATAGTTTAGTTATGTTTTCTAGATAATATAATCCCATTTAGTTCAGATATTTAGATTAAGGGACATTTTTTTCTGGTAATGCCATTCTTTGATTTACTGACTGCAGTGTTGATTTTTATTTATTTTTAATTATTTAAAAATAACTTATCATTTTAGATTTGCTAAATTTCATTTGAAAAAAATGTAATTGACTTGGCTGTAGTGTTTTAAATATAGTTTGACTGTGTATTTTTGTGTGCAGCCTGTAAAGTTCAATTTCTTTTCCTTTATAGTGTGACTAGGACAGAGTTATTGAGATTGGTAATGATAGTAGAGCAGTTAATGGCATCATAAGTGGAGATAAATGCTTGTTGACACAGATAAAGAGGAGATAAATAAAAATATCTACATTATGTGCCTGATAAATGCATTTTCAACCCCCTTAATCACTATACTTTGTTAAGTTAACGTTAAATTAAACTAAAAACAGACTTAAATAAAAGCCTATAAATTACTTTGCCCATTTATTAGTTACAGAATGTTATTCTATAATGGGTTTCCAAGAATGTAAATTATATTAAATGGAATCTAACTGTGACTGCTGCATCTGTGATAGTAAAAAATTGGACAGAATTACTAAATTTCACACAAAGTATGCCACAGGATAAAATAAACATAATGAGGAAAGAATACAACTTAAAAGTGAACATAATGAAAAGTTGTTTTCCGCCAGATCATATGCTTGAAATAGACACCAGCATATGTCCATGAGCAAAGACAGGCCAGAAATATCTGACATGAAACAATGACCAACCAGTTAATCTGTTGTGATTATTTCCTTACAGATCACAGGCAGTAAATGCATATCTGCTTTTTTACATAAAAATAAGTTGTGATCTCTACCCCTTGATGATCTGCCTGCAAAGGGAAGAAAGAAAACGTGTCAGTGTAACATTTGAGAATAATGATTCCCTGCAGTAATTCCAAAGAACGTAACTGTGCCCCTCACAAATTTAAGATAATTATAGCAAATGTAGGACAGTTTATACTAAAGGTCAATGTTATATTATCTTAGACTATTACTCCTTTTCTGAAGTTGAGTGGCCTTAAAGATACTCTATGATGTTTGTAACAATGTAGGGAAAAACAAAACCAATGCATTGGAAGTGTAGGTTCATTTTATATATTTATAGATATTTAATACATATAGATATCTTCTTCTTCTTCTTTTGGCTTTTCCCTTTAGGGGTCACCACAGCAGATCACCTGTCTGCTCATGATTAGCAGTGGAGTTTTTTTTTTACGGTGTTGAGTTGCCAGCTCAACCTTCCACAGAAGGCACACACATGCACACATTCATACCTAGGGCCAATTTAGAGTGTCCAATCCACCTACAGCATGTCTTTGGGATGTGGGAGGAAACCGGAGCAAACCCACACGACCACAGGGAGGACATGCAGACACTGCACAGAAGGCACCCCAGCTGGGAATCGAACTGGAGAATCTCTTGCTGTGTGGCAGCAACGCTAACCGCTGCACCACCATGGCCGCCCCTTAATACATATAGATATAAATGTATTTATATCTATACATATACACACACACATACACGTTTACATATATGAAGAATACAACAACCAGGAGAGTGGCATCTACTTGAAGTTTTTTATTAAAGAGTGTTCAATCTTGGTTTATACTTACAGCCTTGGTGATCATGGTGCTTTGTTTCTTTTATTTTCATATATGGAGAGATGGATAGAAAGATATTGTTTTTTCAGTTATAGGAGTCACTATAGTAGACTTCTCAGTTTTAATGATGATGATGACATAATGGTTAAACACGTCATCTCAAAGACACAAGGTACAAGGTTTGATTCTAGCCTCAGGTTATTGTCCGGTTAGTGTAGTATTCATCTATGACTCTATGTGTTCTAATTGGCAGCTAACAGTAACACAGCAGTATACACCTAATCATGACAAAGGGTACATAAAAAGCAACCAGGGCTACTGAACTTTGGATAACAATAGCCATTAAACACCGAACTACCATACATCACCCACACTGGTTTTAAACAGGTAAACTCAAAACAAATTATCCAAGGCAGTAAAGCAAGTCCCAAGCTGACAATGAGTGAATGACTTTCAAAGCTTTTTAAAGATACAAGCATTAAATGTCAAAAAATGCAGTTAATTTAAATACTTTAAAAGGCATTACTTATAAATAAAATAAAAATAATACAACCTAAAAACCTGTTTGTTTATAAAAAAGTGTTAAAAAACAGAATTCATGGGGCTATGTTAAAATCTTATGAGTATAAAAGTGTATAAAATGTATATTTGTAAACTAGATATGTAACGGGTATTTACTATATATGGGTTATAACTTTGCAGCTCTTAATCTAAGAGTGCTTGTAACTGAAATGTGTTCACTTAACCCTGGTGGATTAGATGTATTTAAGAGCATTTGTTAACACAGTTCTCTATAGGTTTGGGTATCTTCCCAATTACCCCCTGTAGGAGATTTTTTCACATTTGTCAATGAAAAAAAATAGAATTTTTTTACAATCAGCTCACTGGGTGAACTGTTTGTAAAGAGTGTTTATATTATCCTTATTTTTTAATATCATAAGAATGTTGATAAATTCTTTGCCACAGTTTCCTCTCTGTTTTGCCTATGTAAAATGCATCACAGGACAGGCAGCTGGCTAAATATATCACCCTACACTTTCACAAAAACATGGTCCTGAGGACCTTAGGGTCTCTGACATACACACACACACCCATACAAGCAGACACAGACACACACACACACACACGCACACACACACACACACACACACACACACACACACACACACACACACACACACACACACACACACACACACACACACACACACACACACACACACACACACACACACACACACACACACGCCTTTATTCATAGTCATAAGTTCATAAAAGATTACTAGGCCAATGGCTTAAGGACCCTTACAAGACTTAGCCAATATAACCTGATTATACCCAATATATGGTCCCCAAGGGCAAGAGGATGGCATGAATGTGTGCCTATGCCTTGAGTTTCTTACAGATTGCCTCTATCCATAATGGATAAAAGTGATATCCCAGGTGTGAATTTGCGATTCCCCAGCCATTGATCCGAACTGCATTTGAAGAGGAGCAAGGAAGGGCTGTGCTTAATGTGTATAGGAAGTCTGTTTCAAAGAAGGCACAATCTCTGGGAAACACATCTGTCTCTCCAGCATGTTTGGCTTGATTTGCTGACTAAGTTTAGATCCCTAGATCGGCTGAAACTCATATTGTCTGACATCAGGATGTTTAGTAGCTTCATCAGGGCTGGATTTGTGAGTGCCTTCTAGGTCATGCATAGGTCAACCCTTAAAAGTCAGTAGGGCACAGATAAAGTGATAGCGTTTTTAGTCTATCCACATAGGACATGTTGTTTGTACCCTGTATTTTCTTTGTGAGGAACCTCTGATGTCATTCCAGCTGCAGTAAGTGCCTAGTCAAGTACATGCCAAATGGCACATTGTACTCAATTACTGATCTAACGATGGGTAAGTACAGCTGGACTATAATTTCCTTGGATCTGGATGTCATACCTTTACTTATAAGTTGTGCCATATAAAAGCATTTCCTTGTCACTGTGGAAACATGATGGTCAAAATTCAGGCTACTATTTATCTGTATACCTAGATTTCTTACCTCTGAGTCCACTCTTAGGGGTGTGATATTGATGTCGTAATTTGCAGGGGTATTTGACTTTCTAAAAGGCATGATGGGTTCATAGGTTCATAGGATGAAACTAGGCTATTGGCCTGGAGGCCCTTCTATGCCTAGCCAAGAATTTTGCCATTGTTCCCTCAAAGTCAGCACCTGTTTCCCCTATCCAGCAGGGACACAGGTGGGATCCCAGTGGGTATATTTTCTGTTTCCCATCCAGTCATCCAGGTTCCTCTTAAAGAGGGCTAGAGAGGTACTCTACTTTACATGGAGAGGGAGTCTACTCCATAGATGGTGGAGTCTTTGGGACACAAATCTATCCCGCCAACAAGTTCTATTAATGTCACAGACCAGGTTAAGGCCTTGCGTGCGGGTTGTGTGAATGGAGTTTGTCTTACGGATATGCAGCAACTCCATCAAGGCTGGGTCTGAACTGGCCTTGTATGCAAGACACAGGTCACCTCTGAGCAGTCTGTATGAAACTGAGTAGAGAGACAGGGCTTTTAGCCTATCTGTATAGCATAGGTGTTTGAGGATTTTCCTGGTCAGGAACCTCTGTGGTCTCTCCAACTGCTGCATGTACTTGGCAAGGTGCATGCCGAAGGGGACAGTGTACTCAATAATAGGTCTGATATGGGAGGAGTACAGGGATGTTATGACCTCCTTGTTCCTGGATGAAGTACCCTTATTTATGAGGTGGGCCATGTAGAAAGCCTTCTGTACAATGGAGGCAATGTGGTGGTCAAAAATCAGGTTGCTATCAACCTGGGTGCCCAAGTCCCTCACTACTGATTGCATGTTTAGTACATTGTTATTAATATGATAATTAGTGGGAATGACATTTTTCCCAAAGGGGATAATGATGCATTTCTTGATGTTCAGTTTGAGTACATGCTTCTGGCACCAGTCATTAGTTTGGGTAAGGCCCTCTTGAAGGACGTTCACATCACTAGGGGAATTTAAGATAGTGCCCAGCTTGCAGTCATCTGCAAACTTGGTCAGCCACAGACCACTGGTTTTGGCTTGCACCTCAGAAAAGTATATCCCAAACAGTAGGGGCCCCAAGACCAATCCTTGGGGTACACCACTCATTACGGGTCTACCACTAGAGGTGGCTTCCCCTACTTTGATTGAGTGGGTTCTATCAGTGAGTCAGTTAGCTACCCATCTGGTAACATATGGGTCAATGCCTAGGTGGGAGAGTTTATCTATTATGCCAGAGTGGGTAATAGTGTCAAAGGCTTTGGCTAGGTCAATGCAGGCAGTGTGCACCATCTTCCCCTCGTCCATGGCTTTCAGTGATTGTTTCAAAGAAGTCGATTAAGTTTAACAGGCATGATCTCCCTTTGACAAAACCAGACTGTGTGGGGTCAAGTGTTTGGAGGTTGCCAATGTTCTTGTTTATAAGGTCCATGATTATGCATTCCATGGCCTTGCAGATCAGGCTAGTTAGGCTGATGGTCCTATAATTGCCTGGGTCAGTGGATGCTTCACCTTTGTGTAGTGGGATGACAGTGGCTGTCATCCATTCAGCTGAGATGAAGCCGGTGCTCAGACTTTGGTTAAATAGGGTGTCTAATGGAGCTGAGAGCTCATGCCTGAGTTCATGTAGGATGCAGCCAGGGATGTTATCAGGTTCCATGGAGACTGTAATTTTTGCCTTTGAGAAGGTATTAAGGACTTCCTCCCTGGTGATGAGGGGATGTCCTGGTTTACTGATGGGGGGATGGGGGGTGAAGTTTTTACTGAACCTGTCTGTCAGCAGGTTGACTATATCTATGGTGTTTGTGTATGTGGTGTTATTGACCACCAGTTCAGAGCAGATTTGGGTGTTGCATTTGAGATTGCAAACATATGTGAAGAAGGCCTAAGTCAGATACTGTATTTTTTGCATTTAGTTTTCAGCCATGTTTCTGGTGCCAATGACTTGTCTGATCTAAACCCTCCTGTAGGATATCTGCATCACTGGGGGATTCAGCAATTGCCCACAGCTTGCAGTTGTTGACAAACGTTGTCATCCAGAGGCCTTCCACATTAGCCTTGAATTCACAGAAGTATATTTCAAACAGGATTGGTCTCAGCAATGAGCCCTGTGGCATATAACCAGTAACTGACCTCTTGCTGGATCTGGATTCACCCATTTTAACCATGTGCCCTGTCTGTGAATCAACTGACTATACACCTAGTGATGTAGGGATTTATGCCAAGTTTTGTGAGTTTATTTATAATACCTGAACGTGGAATTGTGTCAAATGCCTTGGCCAGGTCGAAGTATGTGGTATGAACAGTTATACCCTCATCCATGGCCTTAGTGACTTTCTCAAAGAAATCTACAAGATTCAGTAGCCATGACTTGCCCTTGACAAAGCTGAATTGGGTGTTTACAGGTTTTCTATATCATTATTTAGCAGGGCCCATGATTATTCTTTCTATGGCCTTACATATAAGACTAATCAAACTTATGGGTCTGCAATTTCCCAGATTGGTAGATGGTCCTCCTTTATGCAGTGGGATGACTGTTGCTGTCCTTCACTCTACTGGGACAAAGCTAATCTGGAAGATATGGTTAAACAGAGATCCTAATGGGGCTGATAAGTCTGATTTAAGCTGTTTAAGAGACAACCTGGCATATCATCAGGTCCCATCAAAAAATTAATTGAAATGTCACTGCATTGACATTTAAACACCAATAAAATGATGTATTATTTATATAATTCAAAAACTCATCAATCATAAGGGGGTTACCAGTCCATACAATATAAACATCATCCAAAAACCTTAAATAAGTCTTAATATTGCTTGTATAAGGGGAAGAAAAAAACATAATTTTTCTCCCACCACCACAGGATAATGTTAGGAAAAAGTGGGATCACTGATACCCCCATAGCATCCCCTTTAATTTGTTTAAAATATTCAGACTCAAAAAAATACAACATTATTCATTAATATCAATTCCATGGCTTCAATACCACTGCAAGCCATCATGATATGGGATGACCAGAAAGAAATTGTTTACATCAATAGTAAGGGAAGTCAAATCTTTATCAAAATGAACTTTATACATATTATTATTAAAGAAATGCCATGCATCTTTAAGAATATAGTTTTTATCATTGAAAAAAGCTTTCAGGGTAAAGTCCACAAACTTTGCTGAAGGCTCAGTTTTTGAACTCCCTGCTGCTACAATTGATTCAAGAAGCAGATCATCAATAGATATATGTGCTTTAGGTATGCAGAAAATGTGTGGCATTATAAGTTTATTCATCCTTAAATAATCCAAAATAAAACTGTCAGCATCAGCATTCAGCATCCTCCATCCAATAATGAATCTGCCAATGTACTAAATTTATCTTGTGCTTACTCACACTCATAAGAAACTCACCATCGTGCAGATATTGCAACTTTTTCTGGAAGTATAGAAAACAATCCATGACTACGTGCACCACCCCCTTTATCTGGTTTAATTATTCTAATGCAGCGGTTTGCCATCGATTCTTTTAACAACTTTCTTCCTTGGTTAAATTATAATAGCCAATCCCCTTGCTTAAAGCATGCATCTCTTTTTCACAGGCCATTTCAAAGGAGGACAAAACAGAGTTCAATGGTGGATTAAATAGAGTCTATTGGGTCCAAAACTCAATTTGCCCCCCCACCCAGCTCATTATCTTTAAATAATAGCACCAAATTCAATTTTCAGATGAACAGTTTAAATCAAGAAGACTCTCTACTAAATTAAATCTTCTAGCAGGTACAAATGTAAACCCCTTACAAAAAAGCTCCCCAAAAATAGGGGTAATGTTCAAATGACTGTAGTTATAGATATTAAAACTTGTGAAATTATATACAGAACCTTGATTTGTATAAGTATCCAAAACTATCTCCAACATTGCCTCCAATTCCAACTCAGTCCCTTCACTGGGTAGTATTCTACTCACTGGGGATCATTCACCATGGGTGAGCTGTTCAAACCATGTTGCTTCATTATCTTGTTTTTGTTTAGAATGCTCAAGGAATAATGTAGACCCCTGGATTATCTAGAAAGGCTTCATCACCATAATCAGAACCTGCATTAGAATGTGTCGTAGTAGATTCATTAATATTGTCTGCTAATGACTGACCTTGAACATTAAACACTGAGGTAGAATGTGGATAGGCTTGGTTGGCTTCATATTGAACAGGATCTCTAGGTAGCTTCTTCTCCTTCCCCTATTTAATCACTCAACACTCTGAATCAATCATCTCAAAAATACCAATATACCAATCATCCATTGTACTGAAAAGCAAATCCTTAGTTATTTCTTACTGTAAGTTTTTAATATTACTTTCCAGCTCCTTCAAAGTCCACTTGTTGTCTGTATACAAAATATCCATGAATTCTAATATAGCACAATAAAAAAAAATATATATATATTAATTCTTTGTGCAAACGAGAACCATCCTGTAATCCATTTGGAAATTTAGCTAACCATAAACCCATAGGTACTTGCATCTCAGAAGCACTGCTTTTGAAATATAAATTGTCCAGTTGTATTCTCCTATATTTAGACAACAGTTTCTCAAAACTGTTCGGCTTATATTTCAAAGAAACATGTGCCAGAAACAAAATAATTCATATAACCAGTCAGTTATAACATTTGTTTATACCAATCCATAAGAGAAGAGCTGCAACTTTTATCACAAACATGTACCTTGGGGCTAGCACCTTGTGATGTGTACCTTGCCTCCAAATCCTCTCGACTATTACTAACCACAAGAAGGTCCTCATTTTCATTATTATAATCTTCACATTTATCACTACATAGTCTAAAATATCATGAAATAACCATTCCCTTGTTTTGCAATTGCCATAAGCATATTAATGATTGAAATCTATATATTTGTTCTTTACATTTTAAATCTACAAAGGTTAATCTTCCCATTTTTGCTAAAGTTGCATCTAATATCATTACTATATTTCTACAGAATACAGCTATTCCAGAACATCTCTCATATCCCAAATTCCAGATTATCTTTCCTCCCCATAGTTTTTCTCTTTGTAATCTTTCTATGTTTGTTAAAAATCTTGTTTCTTCCAATATAATTAAATGTACATCACATATATTGCACCACTCCAAAATCCCTATTCTTCTTAGTATATTCGTAATACTATTCAGATTTACAGAAATCACACTAAAATTTTAATTTTCCCTTTCCTTAGATTCATGGTTTCATAAATTCATTGCTAATTACTAGGCTAGCTTTCTTAATAGGCCATTCTAAGCGTAGCCAATTTCCCTCCCAAAGGTGAGAATCAAACACTGTAATTTGTGTCTGTAAGTCAAATACCTTAACCAACTCAAAAAAACCCAAGGACAACTCCAACCAGAATCCAGTGTTTAGCGCTTTCGTCTCTGAACACAGAAACTCCCTCAGAACCACCTTAACCATTGCACCAACCCCCAATCATTAGCTCTATACATACATACATGCATATCTATATCTATATCTATATCTATATATATATATATATATATATATATATATATGTGTGTGTGTGTGTGTGTGTGTGTGTGCGTATGTATGGATCCCCTTCATTTGATCAAAATTTCAAGACCAGAGGATTGAAGTTAGAAGTCTCAAACCTTGTTTATGGAGATCGCTGTACGGTGCAGAATGTGAACTTTACCATTTTCTTCACTGTAGTGTGATGTTAGAGTTGGTATATTTAAGTAGCAAATTGTGTGGGGGGTGCAGCCGCCCTGCAAAAATGTGAAAGAAGTTTTCATGTTTTAGATTTTTTTTAAAGTTTGAGATTTCAAAACTTTGATCCTCTGGTCTTTGCTGATCAGAGGTTTGTTGTCTTGAAATTATGATCAAACGAAGGGGATATATATATATATATATATATATATATATATATATATATATATATATTCTTTTTGACCCATTCCCTTTCTTTTTTCTTTTATACTTATCCCTTTAATTTTTTTTCTGTCTTTTACCCTTTTACCAATAGACTACCTCTCAACTAAGAAACCAAGCCAAAAACAAATAAAACATGATAAAAAAAAGCACCAAAACAATCCCCAGAAATTTTGGGTAGCTATCAACCAATTATAAAAACCTAGCCAATTTACTACCTCAGCTCCATCCACAACAAACTCCACTGATAGTGTAGCCTCACAATTTAGCACATACTTTATCAACTCTATTCTGTCTCTTATTAAGAATGACAGCAATACCCCTTTAACTACCACCTCAGGCCTGGAAACTCACCTTAATTCCTTCTCCATAAATCCAATACAAACTTCAACAATAAAAAATGTATCTAAACTTAAGCCTTCTTTCCTCACTACTGACTAACTCCCTTATGAATTTCTTAAACTAGCTGCAGACATCATCTTCTACCCAAGATCAATCCTAATCAACTGGACTATAACAGAAAAATACATCCCTAACCTGACTCTGAACCCCTCCCTTAATCAGTTCACAAAAAATCTAACCCAGTATTTTAAAACTCACTGGTTATGTCCTTGCTCTAACACTGACTAAAGCCTCTTCTACTTCCATATCCCTGCAATATCTTATTCATAGCAACTAACTTCTTACACTAAAAGGTTTGAAAAGAGAAACTGTAATATCTTTGCAGATACTCTGTATATTAGCTGCATCTATAGGTTTGATAAAACAAACTGTAACATATTTGTATATATTTCTGTATATAAACTGTATTCTTCATAAGCTTGAAATGTGAGACGGTCTTGTATGTTAATACAATATGTTTGTGCATATACTGTAACTTGCTTGTCTTTATCTGTTTGTAAGTTTGGAGCTTTTCTCCCCGGGCCTCCACTGAAAATGGACATGTATCCAGTCGGAATATCCCAGTGAACAAATGTAAAATAAAAAAAATAAAATAAAAAAAACTTTGCAAAGTTACTTACATTAGCCCCCTCTACAAAGGTGGCACCTCCAATGAGTTTACTAATTACAGGCCAATCGCTATTCTCTCACCCATTGCAAAAGTACTTGAAAAATGCATTCATTCACAAATGCGTGACCATCTCCTAAAAAAAATCTCTTGTCCACATCCCAACATGGTTCCAGAGCAAAACATAGGACAAGAATAGTTCTAGTTAGTTTTATAGACATAATCAACCAGCATAGAAACAATGGCCTACCTGCCTCATCCATCTTTCTTGATACGGGGAAGACCTTTTATACAGTTTCACACCAAAAACTTATCAGTGATGTAACTGTCCTAAACCTTTCCCAATCTGCCCTTTCCTGATTCATCAGCTATCTAACTCAACATCAACAAGCAGTCAATTGGAAAAATGAACTTTCAGCTCACTCTGTCTCCATGGGTGTACCTAAAGGCTCAATCCTTTTTCCACTCCTTTTCTCCATTTTAACAAACAAACTCTGTAGAGTTGCTCAACTTGCATCCATAATCCAGTCTGATAATGATTCCTCTCTCATATGTGCAGCTCCCTCTCTTCCTGAACTCTTACAAAAAAAAATAATCCTTCCTAGATATTGAACAATACCTTTCAGAATATCAACTTATTCTCAACCCTAACAAAACAAAGCTTAGCTCTTCACCAATAGTAAAAAACAGACCACTATCCCCCCTTTACTATCTACTCAGCAAACAGTACTCTAATAGAATCAGTAAATCATACAAAACTCCTTGAAGTCATGATGGACAATGACTTAAATTTGACAGATACCTGGCATTAGTAATCAAAAAGGTTTGCTTGAAGTTAGGCTCACTATATGGAAATAAGCCCTTCCTAACTGATACCACCAGACATTCCATCTCTAGAACTCACTTACTCCACCTTCTTATATGCCTCACCACTATTTACAATCCTAAGAAAATCTGACGTAAATAAATTGGTGTCCTGCTATAATAAAACAGCCAGATTTGCTGCTAACCATCCACCCAGATTACATCACTGCTTAGCACTATGCAAGCTTAATTGGTTGGAATTTCCTAATCTACTGACTTTTAACCAGCTAACTCTAGTACACTCTACCCTGCACCACCCAGACTACTGTCCAGATGTTAGAGACCTTGTTCAACCCCAGACCAACTGTAGACCCCTAAGATCCTCCCAGAAACTCATACTGAAGGTAGCTAAATCCATGAATAGCCATAGTGACTCCCTATACTCAAACAAAATATCAAAATCTTGGAATACTATGCCTCAAAACAATATAACCAACTTATCCAAATTCAAGATACTGCTTAGCAAAACACATAAACAACACCTGGCTTTGATCCTGCACTAAACCAGTCTAAATTCCTTCCCTTTCTATCTCTATCAAAATGTTTCTCTTTTAGTAAAATTTCTCCATATGTTTCCTGGTATAGATCTCTACTCTTCCAGCTGTCCTATATATGTAAAGGTCTTTTTTCTTTACTGCTGCTGTGTTATGTTTTACATTGATAAACCTACTTCTGGTTATTTTTTAATGCACCTTCTTTGTATCACTATGACAACTGCATGTAATATATGTAATTAACTTCATAAATATGATTGCAAGTCTTTAACACTGTTACAAATGTTATTTTTTATCTGCCATAATGCTGTGGAGTTTTTCTCCCCGGGCCTCTGCTGAAAATGGGCCAACAACACAGTCTAATTTCCCCCATAAACAAATGTAAACTAACTAAATAAATAAATAATTGTCTGCTTCATCACTTATTTCAGAGCCTTCTTCTATGTCCTTTTTATTATTATTTTCCTAACTAATTTTTCTTCTATTTTTAGTACTTTTAATATTTGTTCTATTTATTTTCTTCTCTTTCCTTTCCTTTTTACTTAATCTTTTCATTTTTGCAATCTATCCATAAATGTCCAATTTTGTTACATATATAATGTTTCAATTCCCATTTTTGCAGCATGTCTCATTTCTCGCCAAATATAACATTTTGTTTTGTCACAGTTGCTTATCAAAAGTCCTTCCTTTCCACAAAAAAAACATGTTTTTGGATTGCCCCACTATTTTACAATACCCCATTCCCCTCCACATGTATCATGCTTGATATATATATATATATATATATATATATATATATATATATATATATATATATATATGTTTTTCGTTTTCTATTTTTTACACAATATTACAATCCCAGCCACCAGTCCATAAAACCCTTTGGTCATAAACATTTTGCAATATGCAGCACTTCTTTATATAAAGTTTTCAAAAGTCCTTTCAAAGTCTCTCTTTCTAACGCCATTTAAAATTGTACATGACTTTTTTTTTGTTTCCCTGTTAAATGCTTTTATCACATAAAGATTCCATGGGTTTCAGTGCTTCTTTTTTCTTATATTCTCCAACATTTTTTCCATTGAAAAAAATGTCTCAAATGTAATGTCACAAAATGTCTCTGTTAATAAGAATAAATGTTCTTACATCATGTGCTTTTACACCCAAAATAGCTATTACATTGCCCAACACTTCATCATCATCATCATCATCATCATCATCATCATCATCATCAACCCCCCTTTTCCCCATTTTTCTACATGGGGTCAGGGTATCATGTAAATTGTTGCCATCTCTCTTGATTCAATGCTACACCCTGCCTTCTTCAACACTCATGCCTGACTGTCATAGAACTTCTCTCATAAAATCCATCCACCTATTTGCTGATTGTCCTCTTTTCCTCTTAACCTTCTTGCTGTTTTTCCCAAATCTTTTTCACAAGATTGTCTTCTTTTTTGCTCATGTGACTGAACCACCATAATCTATTCTCTTTGTTTTTATTGCAATTGTAGCTATTTTGCATTCTGCTCTTATGGCCTCACTTCTTCATCTGTCCCACAGTGTGCATCCTACCACCCTTCCCAGCAATTTTATTTCCATCATCTCTAGTTTCCTCATCTTCTCTGCCTTATTGCCCAGGTTTCTGTACCATAAAATAGCACTGGTTGCACCATCTTGTACAATTTTCTTTTCAGATCCTTTGCTTTTCATCCAGAAAAAAGGAGGTCATTGTCCCACTGTACTCATCCCTCATTAGACCCATTATAGAATACAACACCCCATTTGGTATGTACCTCTCAAGACATCTGCAACAACTGGAAAGGCCTCAGAAATACTTCACTAAAAGAATCACAGGCCTAAAGCAGATGCCCTATGCTGACCGCCTTAAAAAACTCCAGCTATACTCTGTCACATATCGTCTACTCAGAGGCAATCTCTGCTTAACATACAAGGCCATGTCAAACCCAGAGCTGTTGGACATGCTACACTTAAAGAAATCCCAATCCCTCAGAGCTACACGCTCCAGGGATCTAAACCTTGTCATCACAATAAACAAAACATGCTGGAGGGATAGGTTCCTGACCCAGAGACTCCCCAGACTCTGGAATAGATTGCCCATACATGTCAAGCAGAGTGCCTCTTTGGACCTCTTCAAGAGGAACCTTGACGATTGGATGGGAGAAAGGAAATTCACCCCAGGGATCACGTCAGTCGCCCTGCTAGACAGGGGTCCAGGAAAGTAAATGTGGGAAGAAATAGCCAGGGAATTGTTATGGCTAGGCTTGTATAGGCCCTAGGGCTGATAGCCTAGTACCAACCTATGAACCTATGAACTATTCTTCTGTCATTCACTACACCTGAGACTATTTGCCAGTTGGCTGTAGCCCCTCTGATTCTAGCTTTGACCTCTTCAGTCCAACTTCACCTCTCCTCAACTACCCCTCCCAGATACTTGAAGCTATTAACCTGTTCCACTGCCTTCCCTTTGATCTCATTTCTCAGCTTCTTCTGATTTTGCCAGCTCACTGACATTACCACTGTCCTATCTGTACTTAGTTTCTTCCTATGCACCTTCAATTTTGTATTCCATTTCCCTATCATTTCCTGCAGTTCTTGCTCAGAGTTTGCTTGTAAAGCCACATCACCTGCATACAGCAACTTTGTTGATCTGTCTCCTCTGACCTATTTGCTAATGCAGCCCATCACCAGTATGAACAGCAGTGGACTCAGAGCTGAACCCTAGTGCATACCCACTCCCACTGGGAAGCTAACACTTTTTCAGACATTTCTTTGTCTTCCTTAGTTTGAATCCTTACTATGTACTTACATTTTTCAACTTCTTCTGCCTACTTTTCTGCTACTCCACTTTTGTCTTCTTTTACTTCCTCTGCATATGTTTTTTTCCATCTCATCACTATTCTTCAGGATTGTTTCTACATCCTTCTTTTGTATTTTCTCCATAATGTCCATCCAGGAGACATCTCCTTAATTTTCTGGCTTACTCTGCACCACCATTTTATTAAGTAAATCATCTCACAACCCTTCTGACTTGAGGATTATAATTATACAGCCATTAGTTACTGACCCAGCTCAATCAAACAGATTTCTTTGAAAGATCTCCTCAAAATCTTGCACACATTCTTTGGTCTTGATATTTGCTTTCTCCTCCATTTCTCTCACCACTTAATCCTTTCCTTCTCTCTCCATCTGCCTCCCTGTTTCTCCAGGCCACCTCTGTGCCTAGAATAGAAACACTTCTTGAGTCAATTCTGTATATCCTAATTATCTCATTCATTTTTTTTTCATTTTGACACTCCCAAAAGCATTTTTTTTATTTTTCTTTAAAACTTGTCCACCGACTTGTCTGGTTTCCATAAAATATTCTCATGTTTGTATGATCTTTACATATTTTATTTATCTCTTTTCTATCATCTTTGTGCCTTTTTCATTTGCTTATTTTTATGAATCCTTCTTTCCCATATACATCTATCCATATAGCTATATGATCTGAAAATCCTTTCTTTTTTATTCCTTTTTGCAATATTTTTAAGCTGTCCAATACTAAGAAATAGTCAATTTCAGTTTTAATATCACCTCTTTTATAAGTCCAGTGTTTATTATTTTATATATATATATATATATATATATATATATATATATATATATATATATATATATGGGTTCCCTTTAGAATCTTGAAAAACTGAAATACCGAATTTCAGTTTTCCGAAATTCTAAGCCCGAAAGCTTGAAATCGCGAAACACCAGAAGCGCGAAATTCAAAATCCTGAAGTTCGGAGTTTCTGGTGTTGTGGTGTATGAATGGATGTAAGTGCAGGTAAGTCTGTATGAGTGTGTAGGTTATAGGCTGTAGTGTATGTTAATGTGTGTTTTGGTTGAGATGTGTGTGTGCAAGGGGCTGTGAAATGTGTGGGTGTCAGTTACCTTTGTGTGTGTGATTGTGCGGTCTCTGAGTTAGAATATGTAAGTAGGGGGGTGTGGGGGGCGCAGCAGGATTGTATGTTTGATTGTGGGGGGAAAATGTGTGTATGTGTGAGTTGTGTTTGTAGTGTATGTTCAGGATTTTAAGTTTCATGTTTGTGGTGTTTCAGGCTTGTAAGATTTCGGGATTTTAATTTTGGAAAACTGAAATTTGGTATTTCAGTTTTTCAAGATTCTCAAGTGAATCCATAAATATATATATATATATATATATATATATATATATATATATATATATATATATAAAACTTCCAATTTTCATTAGGTCATCTATTATTTTAACATCACTGATATTTTTCTTTTCTATTCTTAAATTACAATTAGAATCTCCCACTAATATTATAACCATATTAACACCTACATAATTTAGAATTTTTTTAAACATTATCTCTTTCTTTCTTTCTTTTTAACATATGCATATAATGGGGTCTATATCATGTTGTCAAACTGTTAAAAGTTCAAACATCATATGGTCAACACCATATGATCAAACTTTTAAAAGTTTGAACGTTTCAATGGAGATCTCCATACAGTGCAGAATGGGAAGATTCCCTTTTCTGCACTGTAGTGCAATCTCGGAGTTGGTATATTTAAAGAGCGGGGGGTGTGGGGGCTGCAAGGGGGCTTGCCTCCTGCTTAACTGTTCAGGCAGGTGTTTTCTTTGTTTTTTTTTTATTACATTTTTGAACTTTTAAGAGTTCGATCATATGGTGTCGACCATATGACATTCAAACTTTTAAAAGTTCGATTATGTAATAAAGACGCATTTAATGCAATAATTCTATACAACGTTTCTTTCCATCTTAGGTCCATTACTGTTATTTTTCCTAATTCAACTATTATAAAATTTAAGATTTTAATGCTTTCTTTACATAATATACCTATTCCTGAATATGTATCTTTTCCCATATTTCAGATAATCATTCTATCCCATAAAACTTCAGTTTGTAATCTTTCTTCTGTCAAGATTCTTGTATATTCTAATATAATTATATGCATATCCATAAACTACACCATTCTAAAATACCTATTCTTCTTTTGATATGCTTCATACTATTCACATTTAAAGCTAAAATCTTCAGATTTTAAATGAAATTAATGTTGTTCTTATCTCATCCTCTACCTTTTTTATTCTCTTTCACAGTTATACTTTTACATGTTCTTTTCTTTTCCTTTACCCTTTTCCCTATGGAATTTTTATTTCCTCTTACTACTTGCCAACTTACATATTCCTCTTCTTCCCCTTCTCCTTGCCTGTGTTTTGCCTCCCTTATTGTATCTTTATTTGTTCTTGATTTTTTTGTTCCTTTTCTATATTTGTATCATATACTGTATCCCATGTATCTTCTTTTTCTACAATTTCTTCCTTTTCTTCATAACCCACCCATGTCTGTCCAGTTTTTCCATACTTTTTACATTTCATTACATTTTTTTGCTTCATGCACTGTTTACACATTCACTTATCAAGTGATTATTTTTCCCACAGAAAAAAACACTTTTTGGTTGCCCTCTGTACTTAACAATTCCTCTGTTAACATTCATGTTAATTACACTAGGGATACATACAACATTATCACTTTCCATTTTCAAAATGATACCACATTCCCAACCCCCAGTCCATAAACCTCTCTCATCATATATTTTTATTGTGTCCATCACATCTTTACATATTGTTTTAAATATTCTTTCAATTCATCTTTTTCAACTTCCATTCTAAATTGTAGTATAACTCTTTTTGTCTATTTATGAAATGCTTGTACTACAGACTCAGTCCAAGGATTACACTTCTTTTTTTTTCTCATATTTTTCTAAGAAATGTTCCATATATTGTCCTTTATCAAAAATATGTCACAGTATGTTTCTTTGCTGATAAGAATAAAAGCTCTTACCTCCTTGGGTGAAACACCCAGTGGCACAGTTATAGTGTCCCATATGTCATACCTGTCCACTTCCTTCTCTTTCTTACCGTTCACTGTTATAACATATTTTTTCTTCACTTCCTTGCCCTCTTTGCTTCTTCTTTCTCCCTCTTTCACTGTCTGTACATATGAATTCATTCTTGTCATATCCTCTGTGACCTCTTCAATCTCTTCTTCTTGTATTTTTTCCATGATCTCTCTCCCTGATGCTGCCAGTTAACTCTCCAGCTCACTTTGAATAAATATTCCTTTTAAATAAACATCCCACGACTCTCCATATTGAAGGATTGTAAAAATACATCTCTGCTGACTCTCTTCTTTTCCCTCAAACAGCTTCTCTTGAAATATGTGTTCCGAATCTGGAACAGTTCCACCAATCTTATTTGCATCTCCTTTCTCCTCCGGTATCAACGACCTCTCCATATCCTCCATTTCACTTAGCTACCTTGTTCATAAAGGCTCAGCCATCTCCATATTTGTTTTATCCTTCTCCATTCTTGTATATTCTTCACTAACACTCGCCATACTTCCTCCTATTTCTCCAGGCTGCCTACGTAACTGGAATGGAAACAGGAAGTAGGACCCACTACCAACAATAACATCCATGTACGCTTTGAGTAGGGGAAGTTCCCTGATGCCTTGGCCAAATTTTCCCTATCACCATAAATGCCACCTTGGGTCTCCCCTGAAAAGAGGCTAATAGCCTACTGGGCAAATTTTCCCTATCACCATAAATGCCACCTTGGGTCTCCCTTGAAAAAAGGCTAATAGCCTACTGGGACTAACCTGGTTAACAAAGTTTAAATAAATAAATAATAAAACTTGAAAAGCAATTACAGGCAGATTCTTCTAGCAGATATTCCTTCAAATACTGCAGATTCTATCCAATGTTACTTGAGAATGTATTTCTGTGGGTAGATGATTCCATGTTGCCAGTCCAAGATTCATGAAAGCCATTTCTCCAAAGGTAGTGCCAAAGTATGGCCTCATCAAATTAATGCCATTATCCTGACTTCCTCAAAATGAGTATGATGGTTTAATTATTTATAAGGCTGATCTTAGTAGGCGGCATTGACCTAGCATAATAATTTGGAACATTTGAGCACTTGCTAAGTAGCATAATAGCTCAGCTAGTATCTGGTAGCCAATGACATCACTTTAAGATTTTACAATGACGGGAATGTGTGTTGGCTAATTTATTAGCTAGTATGTGTACTTTTTCTGTCTAAAGTCTTAATAAAGGTGGGACACTCATGTTTTGGGAATAAGGAAATTTTTAGCTATAAACTTCCTTTCATTGAAGGATAATAGGTGTGAGATTTTGTAGAAAAGTTTCAGTTGTGAAAATATTTTGTTGACTGTGTTGTCAGTATACTTTGTGAATGCTAAGGGAGGGTCAAGGAGAATGCCTAAGCACTTTTGCTGTGTAACATTAAGTACTGCATTACTTGAGTTATTCCTTACAGTCATTGAGGTGACTGGCCATTTTTTGAGGAGTAACAAATTGCATAATACTTGATTTTTATTATTAATTATTACTCTGTTGTTAGTTAGCCAGTTGCAGATATTAGTGAAACAGCCTGGTAGTGTGTGTGTGTGTGTGTGTGTGTGTGTGTGTGTGTGTGTGTGTGTGTGTGTGTGTGTGTGTGTGTGTGTGTGTGCTGAAGCTCAGAATGGATTTATTTGTCAGCAAAACTAGTGCATCATCTGCATTTGTAATCATGTAATCATGTTGATATAAGGAAAATCATAAGGTAAGTCATTTAGAAATAATGAGAATAGTAAAGGGCCAAAGCTAATCCCTGTGGTACTTCAAAATTGAGTGTTTCTATGTCAGACAGTACATTGTTCAACTCTTCAAGTCCAATTAAATAATAACAGTAGCAAAACAAATAGCATGGATGTCACTGTAAAGTTTTACAAAGCAGTAATTATATTTCTGTCTCTCCATAAATCCCCTTAGCAATTATATACAAGATCTAAGCATGAGCTTTGGGAGCCATATGCAGTCTACAAAGCTGCATACATTTTAAAATAGATACTTGCATCACCACAGACTTACTTGATGAAGATGGCACTGTGGAAGACTTGTTTTAAAAAAAAAGCTGCTGAGGAATTGTGTACATCCAACAAAACAAAAGAATGCGCTTCATATGGTCCTTAGGTGTGAATTAAACCGTTGTTAATTTTGCAGCTTGGGGACATCAGTGGGTGATTTTTATTTGTTGTGATACATTATTAAATTTCATTTGTAACTTTATACCTCCATTTGGGGCCTTCAATGGAACATTCTTTTGTTCTACTGAGTATGCAGCATTCCACAGGAGATTAGTGTTGTTGTATGCGTCCCTCTGCTAGCAAGCTGTAGAAACAAATGTATTTGGTATGGTTTTCAATCCCAGGGTCAGTGAAATGAGCAGATAAGATTGGAACTCTGGTGCTAGACTGGTTTAAAATGCAGATTAAACTATACAACTGCACACTCGTTTTGCTATTTTCTTATTTATTGTAATTTCATTTATTATTGTGTCCATTCCACCATAAACACTCTCAAAGTGAGAGTAAGTTTTAAAAACTGTTGGCCTCATGCACAGAGTGCCCCTAATAATTCCAGCATGGCTTCACACTGTGTGGTCTGATGTCATCCACAACCCCAATGGCTCCACCTCACCATCAAAGCGATATTCAGAAGTTGATCCAACACAAAAAGCCCATCTATCTACTTCCATAAATCAACTTGCCTTATCACTGGATGCTGTTTAAGCTTCTATCCAAGCCCAAGTACAAGATACAAACATGGGTGTGGTAGAGTCTAAAACTAATCTTGTGCTGTCTACATGGAAGTTAACTATTCCATTAGAAGAAACTGAGCACCAATTGCTTTTCTGTTTGACTTTACTCAATTTCTGAGCAAATGAAATGATGATCCAGGGGGCAGAGGGTGTCATAACAACCTATGCATTTTGTAAGAAGGGGCTTAACAAAAGGGCATGATTCACTTTCTTCAGGCTTGGACCCCTACCACACAGGGATGACAGTCATCATCTAAAATCCTTTTGGATATGGCTCATAGATCCCTTGCATCTCATCTACAGCTAGGCATCCCACAAAGACCAGCAATCATTAGATTGTCATCCTATCAGCAAAAGGAAAAAGCCCTTATGTTGCTTTGGAGAAAAAAAGTTATTCAATATTTGGTCTAAAAAGTGTATTTCAACAATGATTATTCCAAGCAAATACTCCAAAAGAAAGCAGCAGCTCCCACAAATATGTTTTTAAGGGAAAAATAATGTAAGCCAATTGTGTGGTATCCTGGATGTTTACAGATGATTTTACCAAATGGGCCCCATTTTTTTAACAGTTTGACAATGCTCTCAACTTCTTGCAAGATAAAGCTGCAATGCTTGATAATATGGATTAAATGTCTGGCCCTTGATGTCCTAGTTGAATAGAGAACATAATTATTCTTTCAGAAAACTTGGCTAGGCTTAAAAAGGGACCCATAGTAACAACCTGTGTATATCTAAATATATTGGTCTCGAGCATCAGTCATGTGAGAGTGGTCAGAAACAGACAAGTTATTGGTATCTCCCAAACCTAAAAGGCTCAAACAGTCTGTCAAGGATGTTGATCTGAGCCCTGACTCACTCCCAGCTTGAAAATATCTGGATCGATAAGCTGCATTTTTTTTCCATCCCATGATAGGAAGCATCAGAAGGTATGCATATTTTAACTTAAGAATTTATTTTTCATGCCTTTTGCTGGTAGATATTGCATAATTATTGTCATTCAAAACAGTATGCCATTTAGTGTGCAGTCTCCAGGTTTACTTGTTTTTCAAAGCTATCAAATTTAAGTGTTAAAGCTTGCTATGTAACTGAAAAGAACAAGGCACAGAAACACGACTGAAAGTATAAAATGTTAAAAGTTTAATAAGGTAAGCACTTTCACACCAAATACTAGTGCTTCATCAGACCAGGGTCTGAATAATTTATGTAATATTGTTTAGATTTTATATATATATATATATATATATATATATATATATATATATATATATATATACATACATAGCGATACATGTGGAGTATAATATTTGTTATATTAATATAGTTTGCTTAGTTTTATATGAATGTAAACTTGCCCATGTCACAAGTGATAATTCAATAAAGGTGTTTGAACAAAAAAGAAGTGCATGCCAACTCAAAAGAATAACAAAGAGCTTCTTCTAAACAGAAGCATGAAATATTGCTTTTCTTCTCCACCTGCCCTGATGCAAAATCAGGCACAATCTATCATGAAGCAATTTACTAAATAAGAAATTCTTTTAAGTGACTAAAATCTAATAAAGTCCCAGGGATGTATGATGTTCCATTAGAACTTTATAAGTCATGTCCTCCTCTCGGTACTGTCCTCTTCTGGAAAGCCTGATTTTTTTGTTTCAAAAGGAGATGAAGTCCCTCCATCATATATGCAATCTTTGTTGCATCCTTTATTGTAACTTGGAAAAAATACATAGGTCACATCTAGCTACAGACTGATATCTATGAAATCAAGATAGCAACATTTATATGTGTTCATGCGAAGGACAATTATCCTCCCTACTTTAATCTTTAGTGCATCCAGGTTAGTATGGATTTGTTAAGGGTAGAGTCCCTTGATATAACATTCTAAGGGCAGTGCAATGCCTCAAAAGGGACAGATTTTCAATTTCCTAGCAGCTCTTTCAGTAGATGCTGGAAAGGCATTTAACAATGTAAGAAAGCCCTGTTTCTTTCAGGTTCTAGATGTCTTTGGTCTTCCCCATCCATTATAGTAATCCCTTGGAAGCCCTTCAGACTCTGTATGAGGGATCCATAGTGATAGGGTAGATTATATCATAAATATCAAAGCATCTTTAGATAGAATTGAAAAGGATGACCCCTAGCCCCACACTTATAGGATTGCAGCCACTAGCCCTAATTCTCATAAGTATATTGCAGTTATTTCATCAGGCTAGAAAGCTTAACTTTTTCAAAAGTGGAGTAGTCTATTCAGTGATGAGTTATTCAGTTTCTTAGGTGACCCACCCAAAGTGCACCCTTTTCCCTGCTAAGGTACCCTGAATGATTGTCAGACCTTATCTCAATATAAAATAAACTCCAAGTCCATATCAATATTTTATAATTTCTCAGCTTCCTCCATTAACAGGTGTATATATAATTTTACTATTGATCATCTGAATTTAAATATCTCTTCTTCTATGAGAACCAGGGACCTAAACATCCAGACAATCCAGAAAACATTAAATGATTACATAAACAAAGGGAACACATGGACTGTTTTTTTTTCAAATAAAACTTGCTCTTTTTAAAATGATTTTATATCCAAGAGTTCTTCATATCATACAAAGTCTACCCATGAGATTCCACACACTGTCTTAAAGATATGAGACTGAAGTTTGTTGTGGTCTCTAAGCTCAGTAAGGGTTTTACCAGGTGAGCACTGCATGTCTCAAAGCAGCAGTTGCATGTGTTTAACCAGTTTATTAACAGGTTGACAACTAGCTATAGTCAGATGCAATGAGGATCTTTATTTTTCAGAACTGTCCTTGCCCGATACTGACTTAATGGTTGACAACATACATTCATCATCATGGCTGCCAATATGTTATTCAGAATGGGGTAAATGATGTAGACATTTTCTATGCCACAGCAATGGGATATTTTAAGAGGCCTGCTACCACTGACACCTCTAAATATTTAAACACTTTTTATTAGAGGTATAAATTCTGTATTTAGAAAAGTGGACTCTACCAATACTCTATCCTCTTTAATCTTTTCCCTTGAGGCACACCCAAAACTTTATGTGCTTCTGCAATTCTTCCTCTTACTTGCATAGTGGAAGAGGGAGTTTTTTTTTCTAAAATTTCAATTATACCTAGATTCAGAACTGAAAATTCTTTCAGACCTTTTAAAATAACATTCTTTCCTTGTAATCACACTATTTGTTTTTACTTTTAGCTTTTTCACTGTTGCATTTCAGCTTAGATACTGAACAAATAAACTCAGTTATTAGTTCTCCACTTTTTCAGTTTTTTGCTTGTAAGTGGAAACAGTAAATTAATTAAAAAGTTGAGTGTATGAGGGATATGTTCCATTTTGAGTGTTACATCTTTCAGCTTAGCTTTGGATCTTAAGCAGTAATATCAGAGAAGGCACTTCAGAGCTCTCAGATGAGAAAATATCATCCACAGGGAAAATGCTTTCAATAGCTGCCTCTTGCAAAAATGGAGATTGTTCACATGGAAATATCTCCATTAGCTATATTTAACCCCAGAGCTTATGTCCAAATACATACTAGGAATTGCATTCCCAATTCTGATGCTCTCAGCTTAGATACCCTACAGTATAGCAAGAGCACATCATTTGGGATTGCAACATAATTCAAATGTTTTGGGGTGGTTTTTGAGAACAGGTAGGAAAGTTTTGTCCTTGCTGAGATATAGGGAAATGAGACTTAGTATTTCATGGTTTCAACCCTGAATTCAGACAGTCCTATATTATTTATACTATATTCTGTCAGCAAAAAATCCATTCCGGAACACTGGAAGAGCTCAGACCCTCCCCTGATTAAGGAGTGTTGGCAAATTCTTCATGCAATTTATCATACAGAGTTTAAAATTGCTTAGTGAAGGGGTAAAGAAGCTTTCATATTGTGCTAATGGTCTGCATGCCTGAATATATCCAGTCTCATCAATTGACTTTAAATCTTGCATATATATTCCCATGTTTCTTGTAGTGTTTCTAGCAAGTTGTTTTTAATATTATATATTATTTAGGACACTCAGGTGCATAACCCATCCCATCGTAATTTATAGTCTTGTTTTAGATAACCAAACAAAGCCTATCCTAGCACAACTTTCATACGTCTCCACAGCCTGCAAATATTTATGGATTTAGCCATTACTGTATCCATTTTCTTAGGTGAGTTCTTCTTTACAGTTGACACATTTCTTTTTTTTTTGTCTCTTTTCTTATCCTTATTTGATTTTATGCTCCACAAATACAACTATATATCAAGCCATTCTACATTTAATATTAATTAGTATCAATTTATATTTCATTTCTTTCTTTACATAATTATTTCTCTGAAGATGTATACTTTATAATAGTTCTGTATTTATGTTGCTATGCTTATTTATTTTAACATTTGTTGACTGGGAAAGTCTGACTAGGTTCCACAATGCCTGTTTTCAACAGAGGCCCAGGGAGAGATGCTCCAGACACGTCTTTAGAATGTGGGAGGAAACTAGAGTACCTGGAGGAAACCCACGCGAACGCAGGGAGAACATGCAAACTCTGCACAGAAGGCACACCAGCCGTGAATCGAACCAGAGAACCTCTTGCTGTGAGGTGACAATGTTAACCGCTGCACCACTGTGCCGCCACTTATAATTGAGTACAGTTAAGGAATGTTATATATCAATATCTAAATGTATTTTGAAAAGCTTTAATAAATAAAAGCATAGAAAAGAAACAAATACATTTGGTGTGTTTCTACATCAGTATCCTGTACATCCTAAGCCATTCAAATGCAAAGTACATAAAACTTATCAAATAGAAAAGAGAAGAAACAGCAACAGACAGTATAAATCAGACTGGTAGCATAACGGCAATGTTGGTGTAATAGTCATACTGTAGCTAACAGCGATAACAAATATGTTGATAAAAGAAATACATATTGCAGTACAACAAAGCATTCAGTGTGACAGTGCAGATTAAATAAAAGTCCAGTAGTAGTAGTAATGCTATGATGGAGGAATCCAATTATTGTAACCCAGAAAGCTCAGAACTTCCACAGCAAAATATTTTCAGCTCTGATTCAGAGCAGGCACCTGTAACAGACAGCAGAGCTGGGCAACAGCTTCAGTAAAATGCTTCTAAATACAGTATGGGGTATGCAGTTCTGATAATGTTGTTAATAACACTGACTACTAGGTATGATCAGTGAGTTAATAGCAGACACAAAGAACTGATCAGTTAATGTGTGTGGTTGTATATATATATATATATATATATATATATATATATATATATATATATATATATATATATATATATACACACACACACACACACACACACACACACACACACACACACACACACACACCTATACATATATATGATATATAGATTGATAGATATGTGTATGTATTTACATAAACATTTATGGATGCAGTCATATACACACACACACAGACACACACACACACACACACACACACACACACACACACACACACACACAATGTACACATCTAGGTTTTTACAACCTCGGGCAGGTAGCCTCTAAGGTTTAATGACTTCAGTCTTATGTGGATGTCATTTTAGCATGCAAGATACTATAAGAAGAACAGATACTTTTTAATGAAGGACATTCGGTTTTGTTTTAAATGCTGCCAAATACTGATGATTACAGCATTCTTGTGCAAATCTTCTTTCTACCAGTGTTTAAAGAAATCTAAGTGGTATTCATTATAGATTTTTCTTGTTCTTCTCCACGTATTCCATTCATTGTAGTGATATCCTTATTAAAGGAGGCTGAGAATCCATTTCGCCTTATAAGCTGCCAATAAATTTAAGATTTGTGGTTCACTCATTACTCTAAGGAGATATAAAGCATTTTGATCTTCCATCCTAAAGAAAACATCAGGTTTATCCTGTATAATAAATAATGCATCATTGAATTAAGAAATATAGATAGAGTAAAATATACTACTTTTAGTGGCAGTGGCATTGCAGAAATATATAGATTGAGAGCTTGGTTTCTACTAGAAGGAGGGTATCCTGTCCCAAAGGGAAGTAACTTAGTGACAGACTATGATTCTGCTCTGTGTATGTGCAAAAAGAAAAAATAGAAATAACAAAGAAAAAATCAGTGTGTCTGCAATGACACTTAGTTGTGATAGATCGCTTCTGGGGCTGTAGTAGACAGTAAGAGTAGAATGCTTGTGCTGGGTCACTTTGGATTATTTTTATACACCGGTCAGTTTGTTTTGATAATTAGTTCTGGTTGTGATAGCATGTGAGAACACTATCTTTGTGCTGGTCCAACTTTCCCAAGTGTAGAGAATGGCTGTTTCTGGTATGACTGGACCTCATGTTGTGGCACTGATACCCATTGGTGCTTCTTACTGGTATTTGTGTGAATTTACCTCTTTTGTCTACTCATGATGTGGCCCAGAAAGGTGATGACTACTAGCACTGGTATGACTGCACATCTATGGGACTGACTACTGTAATGTAGTACAGAGGCTTGGCACAGTACTGCACTGTAAGCCAAGTCTGCCAAGTTTTATAATTGTCACACAGACCTGTACTGTAACCAAAAGCTTGTCTGTGTGATGTGGACAGGGAGTTAATGTACCATTGCCAAAAAGGTCAATGTCCATCAGAGACAGTGTATTATATACAATAAGACCATTATATGACCAATACCTTTTATTGTGAGGGGTGGTATATGGTTCCATGAACAGCAATGTAATGGTGTGTTGTGCCATGACCTACTTATACCTTTTCTAGGTGGGACACAATATGGCTCCAGTGTGCACAATTTGAACATTCCTGGTTATGCCCTTGGATATGAGAGAAAGTATTGAAATGTAATATATATTTCTTATTATTAAGGATAAAGCATTACTGCAGGGACTTCAATTTACTTGAAACTTATTGGACTATTCTTAATACACCCAAATCTAAAACAAAACTGGTGACAGGATATTTTAGAGACTAGGTTTTAAGGCAAATTATTGGCAGCCTATGAAAAGAATTAGCATATGCTGCATCATTTATGTTAAATGCTCAGTTCTTGAAAAATAATCTCACCTCGTGTGTCAAACACAGACCATACCCCAATTATCATATGCATCACCCTTCTACCTTTGCAGTTATGACACTAATAAATTGTTGATTTTGCCTTTCTTAGTATGTTTAAGTTTGATTTAAAAAGTGCAGAAGCTGGCCTTTCACTGCCATAACTCAAGACACTGCCCTACTTATGAAATTTTGAATTGCATTAAATCCATGGATATCCAACTACCAGGTTAACCATGTGAATACGTTTAAGAAATGCAAGAGTATGGAAGGCCATTCGTTTTATGTGAGAAAGACGAATAGGCGACTAAGAGATCGCATAAGAGAACATTTATATTATATTAATATAAAAAATACTGCCAATGCTTTGGCTAAGCATGTTTTTAATACCAGTAATGACCATTATTTTAAATTTATGGCCATTCAACAGGTAAAAATCAAGTGAGCAGAAGGGGAATTTAAAGAATCATACTGAGGTAGGTGAAACAAGACAGGAAGTTAGATTACGCACTGACAGTGTTATGGGTCTTATTGGATATGTACCATTAAAACCAATATTGAGAGCTAGACCCTTGTTTAAATACATAAATAAATGATGACCCTATTTTTCAGTGTTTACTGATGACACCTTGGGTTTAGTTAAGGATTACAATAATACTCGGATGCCAATGTTTTATAGTAGTGATGTGAATAAATTCACAAATGTGGTTAACAAATATTGGCCTATATTGACCAGCAATGATGAGATCAGGAAAGTAGTGGGAGGTAACCCTAGTTTTTCATTTAAAAACAAGAAGTTTCTTAGGAGCTTGTTATGGTACCGAGATGACAACAAGGCTAGTACAGGGCATACACTACATACCATGCAACCCTGTAATAGTTGCCGGTACTGCACTTATATAGATACAACAGGCATATTTACACACCCAGACACTGGTAAGGTCTACACTTTTAGGATAGAAGCAGACTGTAATACAGCCAATTTGATATATTTGGCTGTTTGTCAGACATGTTTCGGTTTCTAAGTTGGCAAGACAAACCAGAGGTTAAAGGACCGTATTCGTGAACACATATATGGCATTAACACCAATTCAGAGAATAATGCATTTGCAAAGCACAATGCCCTTGCTGGGTCATCACAAGAGTTCAAATTCATGATCAATCAGAGAGTGTATGGTAGTAACAGGGGTGGTGACATAGAGAGTTATATAGAAATACAGGAGGTTAAATGGATGTTAAGGTTTTAAGCAGATAGGGTAAAGGTTTAAATGAAAAGATTTAATTAAAGCCCTTTTTGAAACAAAGAGAGCTGTACATGTAGTTTTTGTTATAGTCACTAACACATACTATGACTTTTTTATATGTGGTTGTCACTTTATTTTATAGCACACACCCTATTGGATGTAATGCTTTCACTTTACTACTTAAACAGTGGTGCCAGTTGTTCTGTTATGTCCGACGAAGTAGTACTCATACTGCAAAAGCACACATTTTTTATTATTAAAAGGACTGTATATTTTATTCATCGCATTGACTCAATCCTTTTATGAGTTCTTTGTTTTCCTGCTTTCTGGGGATTGAGTTATTTACCATCTGTGCTGCAGTTTGTGTTTGCTAATAAATGAAGAGTTTAACATGATTATAATTGGTGATGCAAGTAAATATGAACAGATTAATATGAATAGAGATATACATAAATATATACACATTATATTCTTCCCTGTGTAGGCAAATTAGCATTAAAATAAGTGTAGCAACAAGGTGAAAGTCTTTACAATGGATGCATTTTTTTATCTATTTAGAAGTTTAGAAATGATGTGATGTTTCTTTAATAGGGCTCATACGAGCTGATACAAAGTAACAAAAAGGAACACTTCCTTTTGATTGGTGGATGAGATTTTAAATAGATGTTTAGCTTTTTTCTGATTTTAATGGTCCGATGAAGTGAGTCTGATACTCGTGAAAGTACTTAACTTTTTTGTATATTTTATCTAATAAATTAATTAGGCCCTGGCCGTGTTTCGGACGTCAAGCTTGATTTGTTTTGCTACTAATAAATTGTTGATTTTGCCCTTCTTAGGATATTTAAGGTTGATTTAAAAAGGGTAGAAGCTGGCCTTTCACTGCCATAACTCAAGACACTGTCCTACTTATGAAATTTTGAATTGCATTAAATCTATGGATATCCAAATACAACGTTAACCATATGAATACGTTTAAGAAATACAAGAGTATGGAAGGCTTTGTCTAGCCAAATGGTGAGAGATTGTATTAAAAAGAAGAAGATCCATGACATATGAATAAAGTCACATTTTCTCATCCCCAAATAAAATTTAAATAAATTATTGAAGCAAATTAATGTATGTTTTTTTTTTTTTAGGAAGGTGCAATGTTTGCTAAGTGCATAATTACAGAGTGTAACAGAAATAAAAAAAATATTCTTAGGACATATGAATAACACTAAGAAACTTCAGTTTAAGACAATCCATTTTAAGAAAGAGGTGTAGAAGTAAGCAGCACACAGGATATCAACAGACAGTTTGAATATGAATATGGTACTATGTTTCTGCACAGTATTAGAGATACTTTATTCTCTGTAGCACAAAATAAGAATAAATGGAATGAGATGTTCATTTGTAGATATCTCTTGATTGCCTGGTGAAATTTAACACTTGAATGATAAAAAGACATGCAGTAGAGTCTGTACAATATCAAAAAATCATGTAAACTGCATAATAAAATTACAGGGATAGGATTTTGTGGTGACCTGCATGGAACATATTGTTTATACCCCGTATCCTTTTTGTGAGGAATCTCTGTGGATCTTCCAGTTGTTCCATGTGCCTGATCAGGTACATAACAAAGGGGGGCATTGTACTCAAATATTTGTCTTTTGAAGGCTGAATACAATTGAACAATGACTTCCTTGGGCCTAGATGCTATACCCTTGCATATAAGTGTACAACATAGAATGATTTCCTTACTGCTGTACACACATGATGGCCAAAGGCCAGGTTACTATCTACATGCATCCCCAAACCCTGACTATTGGGTCTACTCTTAGGGGTTTGTTATCAATGAGGTAGTTTCTATGGGTAGCAGACTTCCCAAAGAGAACTATTATGCATTTCTTGGCATTGAGTTTTACACCATGGCTTTGGCATCAGTTATTTCTTTAAGTCAGCCCTTCACGGGGGATATCAGTGTCTGGGGGCAATTCTATGACAGCACCTAGTTTGCAATCATCTGCAAAACTGGTCAGCCAGGGACCCTTGAGATTGACCTTGACTTCAGAGAAGCAGATGCCAAAAAGGAGCAGAGGTAGCAGAGAGCCCTGAGAAACTCTACTAATGACTGACCTCTTTGTGGAAATGGACTCCCGAATCCTAACTTCATGAGTTCTGTCTGACAGCCACCAAGGTATCCTGCAGTTGACATAGGAGTTTATACCTAATTCCATGAGTTTGTCAGGTACCAGGTCAAGGTATGCAATATGTACTGTTTTGCTCTCATCCTTGCTTTGATGACCTTGTCAAAGAAGTCCACCAGGCTGAGAAGCCATGAACTGCCCTTGCTAACACCAAACTGTGATGGATCCAGTGTTGGAAGACTTCTTATCTCATTGTTGATCAATTGCATGATACTTCTTTCCATGGCTTTGCATATGAGATTAGTCAGACTTATGGGTCTGTAGTTGCTGTGTCCATCAATGCCCTCCATTGTGTAGAGGTGAGGCCATTACAGTTCTCTATTTGCAATGCACAAAGCCAGTTTGGAGGCTGTGGTGAAATAGTGATGTTGGTGATTCTGATAAGTCATGTTTCACTTTATTTAGGAGGCATTCCTGGATATTATCAGGGCCCATTGATGTAGTATTCTTTGCTCTGGAATGTTCATTGAAGGCCTGCTCTCTGGTAAAAGTTTGAAGGGGGATTATATCCTTTAGCATTTACTGAGGGGTGGCTAAGGGGGGAGAGGGGTAAAACTGGAGCTGAATTTGTTTGCCCGTAGATTTGTTATATCTCTTGTCTTAGTGTAGGTAGCTCCATTTACAGTTAGTTCTGCGCATTGTTGTGTATTGCCTTCGAGGTTGCAGGCATAGCTAAAGAAAGCCTCAAGGCTGTCCTTGGGAGGCTATTTTTACATCAGCTTTGACTTTTTTAGACTTGATTTGCCATCTTAGTCAATTGTTTAAATGGATAAGACCGTTTTTTTATCCTGTAGGATGTTGCATCTTCTAATTATTCCCATGACTTCATTTTGTTACACAACTTATTGTTGTTGGGATTCCAAGAGGATGGCTTGTTTTTGAGTTTGTTCTGTACTTATTCCTTGTGGCCACAGCTGTCTTACTGCATCTGTTGACATGATTGTACAGGATTTCTGTGAACAATTCCATATAGGCAGCAGTGTTCTCAGGGTATAGGGAGCCTGATATTTCGCCAGGTTAGCACTTAACATTAGGAGGTTTGCATTAGAATATTTCCTAAATGTTCGAGGTTGTCAGGTGTACTGGAGTTTATTTTTATTTCAAAAGACACAGCTTTATGGACCAACCTTTCAAGAAAAGACATTACACTGTGGGGATGCAGTATTCTATCAAGTTACTAAGGACCAGATTCACTAGATTTGCATCCCTAGTGGGTATATGGACTGTCTGGTCCAAAATGTTTGTGTTGACAAAATACGGGAATCTCTAAACCTGTATGTTTGGGGTATACTTTGATTCCCAGTTCTTAAGAAAGTAGTTAAAGTTATCCATAAATATGGCATTTGGCTGAATGGTGAGCATTGCCAGAAACTATAAATATGTATTATGAGCTTCCTGTGTCATAGAGGATATAGCTTACAATGATATGGTATGGGACTTTGTCTATATTAATTTGGAACTGGAGAAGCTCATGTGCATCACCCTTATTGACCAGTCTTAAGGTATATCTGCTTTTGATATAAATCAATACACTTGTACTTTAGTCCATGCCTGTGCAGTAGCTGGTCTAAATGTGTAAGAAGAATTGTAGTCCTGCACTGCTGGGATGCTCCCCATGGCTTTAAACCATGCCTTGGTAACTGAACAAACATTGTAGAGTTTCTTGAAGCACAACCACAGCAACAACCACCACAATGTTGATTATACGACTACTGGATCCAAAATAATGAATAAAATCACTGTTTAAATAAAAACTTCTTTAATCACAAAATCGTTCTAGCGCCTCGGTGCAAACACCTTTACAGAACATAATATTTTGAAAAAAAAGCTTTCCTTAAATACAAAAATCCATTTTCAATTAACCACTTAATTAAACAATTAAACAATTAAAACATTAATACATCCTTGTTTTAAAGTAAACATCTCCAATTCACTTCATTGTTAAGCCCCATAGGAGCCAATGTATTATATTTCAGTATATAAATAGATTCTTTGTACAAATGTTTACTCTTCAATACTAAATCATTATCATATTTTACATTAATCTGCTCCAAAACCACCCTTGTAACAGTGAATGGTTACTTGCATGTACTTCTTTAAAGTGCGCAGATATAACTTTTTCCTCTTTTCTATTCTTAATGTCTCTTATATGTTCTAAAAATCAGACTCGAAACATTCTTTTTGTTTCCCCAATGTAATATAAATTACATGGACATCTAAGTGCATAAATTACACCTATGCTGTTACAAGAAAACACATCCCTACATGTATACTTAACACCATTAATACCTTCAATGTTAGTAAGGCTCTGTGTACATACTGAACACTTACCACATGGATAAGTTCCAGGACTCCAATCCAATTATTTAATATTCATAGATGGAAATGCAAATTTTCCATGTACCAGCATCTCTCGTAAACTTCTACCCCTTGTATAAGAAATCATTATAGTTTTGGGTAGTATTTTCAATAACACTTTATCACCTTCTCAAGAATTCCCAATAATGTTTAATTAAACTGACAGTCTCATCACTCTTTATATTATACATGCTTATAAAATATATCTACTCCCCTTCATCAAATCTTGTTCCATATTGTGTCATTCTATTATTCGGCATTAATATATTTTTCATATCTCTGTTATTATTACCAGATTTTTTTTCTTGTGCCTCTTCTATAATATTTACATCATATCTCCTCCTTAAAAACATCCTAGCTGATTTGCCAATCTCATCTCTTAATACCCCCTTGTTATTACACAACCTTGACAGTCATAAAAATTCACTATAAGGAAAAGATGAGACCAGATGTGGGGGATGACAACTTGTGGCATGTAAAAATTAATTGCCATCATCAAATTTTCTATGGACACTAGTTAGGATAGACCTATCACTTTGTCCCTCCAATACTAAGTCCAAGATAATCACCTTATTCCCTTGCTATAATCCACTAAATGACAATCCGAAGGGGTTATTATCCAATGTTTTTACAAATTCCTGTACCCAAGTCCTACCTCCTTCACATATAAAGATCAAATAATCTATATGTCTGAAGTATGATTTAACATACTGTTTCACAAATGTTTGTTTGTAGAGTTTCTTGTTTTGACTCCTGGCATTGACCAGTAATACCTTTAGATTTTCTAGGGTTGGCTTTGCTATGTCAGAAGGCTTCTTAGTTTGGCATTGCTTAAAAAAATAGCACAATGGAGGAAGACAATATTTTAGCAAATATTTAAAAGTGTAGAGAAGGCAGGTGCATGGCATCCCTGATAGAGCAATGTGGTCCATTGACTATATCCTCACATGTTGACAAATATTGTATCACCTTAGAGTGACACCAAAAACTAAACAAATTATTAAAGTCAATCATATTCTGTTCATACTGTGGCATCATCCTTGGAGAATGTAGAATTCTGCCTAATGCTAGGCTCATACCAGCCTGAGCTGCATAATCTGAGTACTCAATCATGTCTCTCTCTTCATATTGTCCAGAGAGGTATGTCTCGGGTCATTTAAACCCACAAAGAGTATGACTGAGTCCTAAAGGTACTTTCAATCCAATGACCTGAGTGCATACATGATCTGAAAGATCCATTCTCCTGACAGGCAACAGACCATGACTTTCTCGTTACTCAGCATGGTGAATGGCACATTAGTGTGTCTCACAATGGAGTCTCCAATGACCACAATATCAGGTTTGTAATAGCTTGCCTTAAGGATTTTGAAGATAAAGCTTCTTCAGGTATGTCTGTATGTTTTGTAATCTGTGTTGGTTGGGTGCAGAGCTGTTAGGGTTGCTGAGGATATTTGTTGTAGATGCAATGTCTGGGAGGACTTTGAGGTTTAGGAAGATTACATTTAAGAGCCTTAGCATATGTGGGTCTATGTGTCTGATCCATATAGCATGTTGTGGGTGTACAGTGTGCATTACTAACAGCTTGATTGGTATTATGAGAACTTGCATGTGAGAGATTTGCCTCCAGTAGCATTGTGTAAATATACCTGTCACATTCATTATCAGTCTAAGAATTAGTTGGTTGTCAGTAAACATGATGCAACATTGCCTTAGTATGCCCATCTTCACTGGATGTAGAGATAGCGGTGAAGTTCATAGCCATGGTTACAGGCCTTTTTTACTTGATCAGAAAGTTGCGAAGGTATATAGAGTATAACACACAAAGCTCCAAGGAAACCAACGGCACCTAGTTCAATGTAATATTCCACAAACCACTTCCGAAAAAACAATTTAATGAAGCGCTTTTCGTCACCTTGTTAAGGTAACTTCTTCAGATTACATTAAATAAACAACACATAGCCTTTAAATAGTAAAAATACAGTCACATGATTCTACTTAAATGGTGTATTAATTCAACAAAAAGTAGTACCTTATTAAAACTTTAAAATATCTTATAATAGTTTTAAATGACTTAAAGGTATAATGTTACATTTGTTGTAACTGCCAACTGATACAACATGTAAAACAACTTATAAAGACATATAAAAACATCTATCCCACCTGTAAACAATAACGAAGAGAATTTAAACTTATGTAAATCCACACATAAAAAATGTGTGATGCATAACATTTATGCAATGACATATAGTTACACCTAACCTTAACTTGAAAATCTTCTTCACCATATTGTTTTTTGCTTTTCTGCACATGTACCCAAACCACTGTAATCTGTTCTCTTTGATCTTTTCTGCAACTGGACCTACTTTGGCTTCTGCTCTTATGTCCTCATTTCTTCTTCTGACCCACAGTGTGCATTCTATCTCCCTTCTTATGCACTTCATTTCCATCACCTCTAGCTTTCTTATCTGCTCTGCCTATACTACCCAGGTTTCTGTGTGATACAATAGTACTGGTCGCTCCACAGTTTTGTACACCTTACTTTTCAGCTTCCTTGGCATTCTTCTGTCATACACTACACCTGAAACTTTATGCCAGTTGACTGCAGTCCCTTAGATTCTAGCTTTGACCTCTTCATTCAGACTCCCCTTCTCCTCAACTGCCCCTCCCAGATACTTTAAACTGTTAACCTCTTCCACTTTCTCTTCTTTCTCAGTTCTCAGCTTCTTCTAATTTTACCAATTTGTTGCCATTACCACCATCTTATCTATATTTAGTTTCATCCCATGTACCTTCAGTTTTGCATTCCATTCCCCTATCCTTTGCTAAAGTTCTTGCTCAGAGTCTGCTTGCAAGGCCATATTGTCTGCATACAGCAACTTTGTTGATTTGTCCCCTCTAACCTGTTTGTTAATGTAGTCCATCACCAGTATGAACAGCAGCGGGCCCAGACCTGAACCCTGGTGCACACCCACTCCCACTGGGTACCCTTCTGTGAGACTAAACACTGTTTTACTTGAATCACTGGGCCCTTGTACATAGCCTGTACTAATTCTACCAATGTTTCTGGGACTTCAAACCATGAAAGCACTGCCCAAATCAGCTTTCTTGGGACATTGTCATATGCTTTCCCCAAATCTAGGAATGGCCATTTGGACTCTTTCCTCGTCTTTAGATTCTTTTCAACTATCTGTCTCATTGCAAACATTGGGTCAGTGGTGCTGCATCCTGATCTGAATCTGAACTGCTCATCTTCCATCTTACTTTGTACTATTATTTGCATACCTCTGTACTGCACACAGTTGTGGATGTCACTTTTGTTCCTCTAAGACTGGTATGAGTATGCTTATTCTCCACTCATCTGGGATATGCCTTTCTCTCCACACTGCTATGAGTACCCTCAGTAGCCATTTCTCCTGTACCTCACCCACCATCTGTATCATATCTGCTGTGACCTCATCAGAGTCTGCTGCTTTCCCTCACTTCATTTTCTTTAGTGCTGTTCTTACTTCTTCTAGTGTGGGCTCCTCTTCTTCTCTCATTGTAGGTAGCATCTGATGCAGTGCAGCTTTTGTGGGGTTTTCTTCATTCAGAAGCTGATGGAAGTACTCCTTCCATCTGCCTTTTATGTTCTGTGAACTGGTGAGCAGGTTGTTGCTGGAATCCCTTATGAAGGTTGTCTAACTATCTTCTTTATCTTTCTGTCTTTGTCTTGCAACCTGATATAGTTTCTTTTTTCCACCCACTGAGTCACTTAACAGAAGCTGGTAGAGTACCTCTGATGCCCTGTTCTTTACTATTTCAAATCCTTTCTTAGCTTCGTTGTTCGCCTGCGAGTATTCCTTCTTTGCCTGGTCTGTCTTTTCTACCTCCCACTTTTTCTTTCACTCCTTCCTTCTTTTTAAGACTTCCTGGACTTTTGAATTCCACCATCAGCTTTCCTTATGCACCTTATTTCCATACTTGGCTCGGCCATGTATCAGTTCTCACACATGCTGTTTTGAGGCACTGCTATTCTTCTTCAACTCCAACTATTTCCTTCTTTTCTTGGGGTGGTAGAGCTCTGAGAAATTCCTTGAACTGTTGTGATTTCTCTCCAGGCAACTTCTGGGTCTTCATCCTGGTCCCTGTTGACCTTAGAGCCTTCTCTGACCATTGCTTGCAGCTGATTGTGGCAGCCAGTAGTTTATGCTCTGGGCTGACTGTTTCACTGGGGATGACGTTGCAATCACTGATTCTACACCAGTGCCCTTTTCTTACTAGGAGAAAGTCTAATAGTGTTCCATGTTGGCCTCTCTTATATGTGATCTTGTGAGTGTCTCTCTTTCTGAACCATGTGTAGGCCACTATCAAGCCATTTGCCAGATAGAAGTTTAGAATAGGTTCTCCTTCTTTATTTACATTGCCCCATCCATGTGAACTCAGGTAGTCCCCATATCTTGTTCTGTCTGTCCTAACATGTACAATCAACTCACCCATTATCAACACCAATTCATGTAGTCCTGTTTATCTAGTAGGTCCTGCAACTGCTGTAAGAATGAACTCTTTACCTCACTATCACAACCCTGCTGTGGGGCATAGGCATACTGACCTACCATTAGGCAGAACTCTGATTGCCATGAGTCTGTCAATAATTCTGAAAACATCCCTCACTGCCTTCTGAAGCCTCTATCTCACCACAGTTTCCACACCATTTCTAGCCCATTGTACTCCTGAGTAGTAGACACTGCATTCCAAGTGTATTTGCTGCACTAACCTTCCATGTTGCTCTTGGATACATAGGATATCCAGTTTCTTCCTTACCATCATGTCATCCACTTTCAAGCTGTATCCTGTCACTGGAGTTACATTGAGTATAGCAATTCTTAGTTCATGAGTGGCATGTTGATTGGTTTTATATCCAGCTTTTGCTCAACAGAGCTATCTTAGTTAACTCATGCTGAGCAACTGGAGACTGGTCTGACAGTAGCTTATTGACCCAGGGCTGCTGGGCTTTATGGCAGGCACACACTGGTCAATAGGGGCATATAGATTCCGCCCACCATTAGCATGGGTCCCTGGTGTAGGTCGGAGTATGCCGGGTCCTCAACCCACTTATCGCCAACAAATACCCATGCCCATTTTGGCGACATTAGTCAACATGACTGAATCACCTAGAGGCATATTTTATACTGTTGAGTGCATAGCCCTGCCATGAAACACAGTCTGTGATCTGTGTTCTCCTATCTTGAGGATATTGTGCACCACAGTACATGCTGAAAGCAGTTGGTCTATAAAACTCTTCCCCCTATAGGGTACCATGTAGAGACTGTGCTGCTGCCCATGGCTTCGTTCATAATCTAAATTCCATCTAAATAGTAAATGTTGCAGAGTTTTCCCTCCTTGGACTGAGTAAATCAGTTTAAAGTAATTATTTGCACATAAAAGGGGAGAACAATAAAAGACTTGTTATAGAAACCTATCAAACCCATAATTAGGAAACTAGAATCATAAGGTGCAATAATTGTAACCAATGTCAATATTTGAATGCAGGAGTAAATACTGTGATTTTGAAAGACAAACATAATCCTATACCTGTTTTGTTATGTGATTTATGTTACTTTATGCACCAAATGTACTTCATTTTATACTGAATGCACAACTCATTGGTTCCACAGAGGGTCCATGACCATATGCATGCAGTGAGTATGAATAATGACAAAAACACTATGTGCAAACATTTATTGGAATGTAAAGATGCTGTATTCAAATTTGCAGTTCTTTGGAAAAGTTGATTGTGTATATTGGAAAACTGCTGTTGAAGAACTGTTAAATTGGAGAGACAATATTGTTGACTGTTAAATATAAATGCCTACCACTTCCATGGTCATAATGAAATTTAAAAATGTAAAGACATTTTGAAAAGAAGCGCACCAGCTCACTGAAACTTGTCACACTGCTTTAATTAAGAATTCGATTATATAAGTTGCCCACGGTTGTTACTGACACTCAGTCTGAAGAAGTCTATGCAGACAAATGTGCTCATATTATGCTCATAAACTATGCAGTTTTTATTTGCTGCTTTTATGAAATAAATTGTGGTTTTAGTGGTGATTTTATTGCTTTTATTCTCTGATAGATTCCTGTGTGGATATCTATGCCTGGCATTCTGTGCCATTAAAGACCCCAGTCTAATGGATCTCTTAATCCTTCACAGGCCAAAAGGCAACACAAACACATAGACCAAGGATTTCAACCTCCAACAACACATAAAAAAAAAACATGTTGGTGGGATAGACTTATTCCAGCAGTTGCCCAATCTCTGGAACCAATTACCCCTGCGGGTTAAACAGAGTGACATCCTTGCTTCTTTCAAAACTAAATTTGATGACTGAAGGGCCATGCACAGATTCATTCCCAACCTGCTATGTTCACCCTGATGGAAGTGTCTGGGAGGGTACACCTTGAGGGTGATATTTAACAAGGTGCACAAGGTCTACAGACATACTTGCCTATCAGCTACTATTATCTCATGACCAATTGTAGTATTCAACATTTCATTTCTGTAACAGGATCATACCCTGTTTGCTAAAGGACTTCCACTGTCCCTAGAAAATTATGTACGATTCCTAATCCTTTTGTGATTTTAAGTATTTTCTTCTGATTTTTTGTTAAGTTTTACTGCTTTGCCGCCTATTTTTTGGCATTTTCCGGCTTGCTAAAGTTTATATCTGTAACAGTAACAGTACTTGGAACACATCTAGAGCCTGTTTACTGCATTTGCTGTGTTGCACTTAATTTAAAATTGTTTTTTTCTCTAAAAACTGCATTTTACCTGATTTTGGCCTAGCACTCAAGTGTGGGGTCATTTATTGCACTGTTGTGATTATTTTGCTGCTTGTGTATCTCTGCTACCTGTAAACTACAACAAAAAGTAAAAAAAAAAACAAAAAAAAACTTGCTTTTTTCCCACTTTCTGAAAGTTAAGAAAGTTCAGTTACAGATTTGCTGTTCTGAACTGTTTGGAAGTTTCTAGAAGGCCAGTGCTTGCTTGGGCTAAAGGGAAGTCTCTGTGTTCACCAGTGGGAGTGGTTAACACTGAACAGCCTGCCTGTCCCTGGAGGAGTGGTTACTACCTAGAAGCTGTAGTTTTATTGGCCATTTTGGGTCAATTCTAAACTCCTTGATCTCTCTCTTAAAACCCTACAACTCTCTTTTTGCGTGGTTTTGCACACTGAGCAGCGTTGGGCAGCGCCGCCTAAACAGGTTTAAACTATTCCAGGCTCCACAAAGTCTGCTCTTCACTTTTTCTCTTAGAACTGTTCAAACTCTCAAAGTAATCACTCTATTCTCTTTCTAAAGCCCTGGACTTGCTCAGCTCTTATAAGGAAACACTAACTAACTAAAGGACTACACCCTCCTTGACTTCTCATAAGTATTAGGCTCCCGATTGGTCCTTCCTGACCAAGTGAAAATTCAGTTCCCTTCACTAATCTGATCAGTAAAAAAACAGTTCCCTATACTAATCTGGTATGTCCAAGGGTCAGTTTCAAGGTTACTCTCCAGTCCAGCTGGTGAATGTTACAATTGCCTTGTGTACACAGACAACCCTCTCCTCCTTCCAACAAACTCTAATACATGTGAGAGATGCAGTTACACAGCCAAACTGGGGGCAGAGCTGTCTCAACCCAAGACTGGCACAGTCAATCAGGAGGAAAAGGTAACCACCCACAGCACAAATCCAGTCTCACACAGACCTATTGCATCTGCATACCCAACACATAAACACACAAAACCATACTTGGAGGCTCTAAATAAAAATCTGCCTAAACAGCAAAGACCTCCTAAGCAGATATCCAAGCAACAGCCACCCCTCAACAATACCCATGAATCACATATCTCACAAAATCAGTGTGCCTCACAGTCACAGCCCTTAAGGCCAAACAACACACCAAATACACTTGTTATAGGGGACTCTATTGTCCTGCACACTGACGTCCCACTCACCAGACTGAACAAGGAGAAGGTCACTGTAAGCTGCCTGTCGGGTGCCAGGATCCGCCACATAACACAAGCACTCAAGTCACTCCAAAGCAAGTACAAGTATGACTCCGTCATTGTCCATGCTGGTGTGAATGACCTGAGACGTACCTCCCTGGACTACATGAAAAGAGACATAGAGGAGCTCTCTGACCATGTAGCCCAGGCTGGTATGACCCTGACCTTGAGTAGCATCTTGCCCTCACCAAGAATGATGCCACAGTATAAAGACAAAATGATCAGTTTCAACAATTGGCTAAAGTATTGGTGTCATTCAAAGGGGATCCAGTGTCTGTCAGCCTGGGATGACATGCTCGACAAGCCACGTTGCTTCGCTAGGGACCGCTTGCACCTGTCACCTTTAGGGTTTCATATACTGGCCAAGGCTCTTGCCACCCCTATAGTGCCTTTTTTAGGCAAGGCTCAAAGGACAAACCCACCTCCATAGACAACCCAAGGATAAAAAAACTAAAGGTAATGCTACTCAATGCCAGAAGTCTAAACCTCAAGATGCACGCACTCAAGGTTCTCCTCAGTATGGACAAAATCAATATCTGTGCAGTAACAGAAACCTGGTTCAAGGCTCCTGGGAGCACCCCAGCACTACCAGGTTATAACTCATACCATGCGTTTCGGCCCCAAAACTCGGACCGAAGCACAAAAGGAGGGGGGGGTTATCTATATTCATCAAAGATACCTACACCTCCAGGTTAGTGGCACTGCACGAAGCATCGGAAACCATCCATGTGCAACTAACAGTGGGAAAAACTGGCTTTCAGTTTGTAGCCTGCTACAGAACACCCTCCTTATTACAGGAACCTCACTTGGCATTCCTGAGAACACTGGAGAATATGAAGGTCTCTCCAAACACTATGTTATTGGGTGACTTCAACTACCCAAGCATTGACTGGGAAAACTACTCAAGCCCAAACACCCTCGCCCAACGGTTCCTTGAATTTATAAACTCTAACACAATGGAACAACTGGTCACCACTCCCACAAGAGGGAACAACATATTGGACCTGGTCATCACCAACATGGGGACTCTATGTTCCACACCAGAGGTAAACCCCTTATTGGTAAGATCAGACCATAAACAAATTTCCCTGGACATCCATATCCCATCCCCACCCCCAGCCAAGGAAATCACTGTAAAGAATTTCTCAAAAGCCAACTTTGCACTTCTCAAGACTGAGGTGGAATCCTTCAGAGCCCCTGGGCCAGAGGATAATACAGCCCAATCTGCAGAATCCTTTACAAATGCATTCTCTGAGCACCTGCAGGAATGCATGGATCATGCTATCCCAAATAAAACCAAGACTCACTCCTCCAAAAACAGAGACCGGTCTGGTGGACCCCGGCCATAAATAAGCTATACAACAGAAGCAGGAAGCTACTACATGACAGAGCAAAATCCCAAAAAGGGAAGGCATCTCTAATCAGTATTAGCAAGAAACTTCGATCCCTCATAAAATCATCAAAGGTCAGCTTCGAAAGAAAAATTGCCCTAGACACTAAAGATAATCACAAGGCCTTCTTTAGTTATGTCAGGAACATGGGCGGAAACTCCCAGATATGCTCTGAATTGTTGCATAACAGTACACAATATACCGAACCTACAGACATAGCCAACATCCTGGCAGACAGATTTAGTGCAAACTTCTCCTCCCCTTTCCCCCAAAGGAGAAAATGCCTATCCCAACTGAATGTAACCTCCCTGACATCACAGATGCACAGGTGAAAGCTGCCCTCTCCAAAGTAAAAAACACAGCATCTATGGGACCGGACGGTGTCCCAGGCTGTGTCTTACATGAGCTCCAAGAACTGAACCCTCACATTAAGTCACTGTTCAAACTTAGCCTTACTACAGGATATGTACCCAAAGAATGGCATACAGCTACAGTGGTCCCACTCCACAAAGGTGGTGCCACAACAGACCCCGGAAACTATCGCCCCATAAGCCTGACTAGTCTGGTCTGTAAAGCTATGGAGCGTATTATCATGGAACTCATAAACAAAGACATTGGTAGCCTCCAGACACTGGACCCTACCCAATTCAGCTTTGTTAAGGGCAGATCTTGCCTCTTAAACCTAGTTTATTTATTTTATTTATTTATTTTATTTTACATTTGTTGACCGGGCTAGTCTAACTGGATACATGTCCATTTTCAGTAGAGGCCTGGGGAGAAAAGCTCCAAGCATCTGCAGAGAGTAAATAATACAATATATAGTAATAGTCAAATGGAATTACAGTACATTAGCTACATAGTGCATTAGCTAGATAGGTAGAAAAAAAAATGTTTACAGAGTAGGTTAGTAGCTTTAAGCTAAGATTAAATACAGTAAACCAAAAACAGGTTTTTTTTTTTTTTAGTTGATTTCTTTGAAACAGTTACCAAAGCCATAGATGAAGGCAAGGTAGTCCACACAGCCTACCTGGACCTCGCAAAAGCCTTAGACACAATATCCCACTCGGGCATCATAAATAAGCTTACCAGCTTAAAAATCAACCCCTATATCACAAGATGGGTTGCAAACTGGCTCAGAGATAGAACCCACATGGTCAGAATCACAGATGCCATGTCCAAATCCAAACCAGTTACAAGTGGCATCCCACAGGGCTCAGTTCTGGGACCTCTCTTGTTTGGTATATACTTCTCTGAGGTTCAGGCTAACACGGGGGGATTATGGCTGACAAAGTTCGCAGATGACTGCAAACTGGGGGCCATAATCGAATCTCCAGCTGACACAAGCATCCTCCAAAAGGGTCTCACAGAGATGGATGCTTCGTGCCAGAGCCACGGCCTCAAGCTAAATGCTAAAAAGTGCATAGTCATCCTCTTTGGGAAAAACAAGGTGCCCACAAATTACCACATAGGTGGCAATCCATTAAGTAAGGAAGAAGTAATTAGAGATTTGGGGACCAACGTAGATAGTAATCTCTCTGCCAAAGTGGTTAGAAAGACCTTCTATATAGCCGACCTTATCACGAAAGGGTTTGCATCTAGATCAAGAGAGGTCATTGTGCCCCTCTACTCGTCACTCATCAGGCCCATAATTGAATACAATGCCCCTTTTGGGATGTATCTTACCCGACACCTGCAGCAACTGGAGAGACCCCAAAAGTACCTCACCAAGAGGATCATGGGCTACAAACAGATGTCCTATGCAGCTCGACTAAAGAAACTCCAGCTCTACTCATTTGCTTACCACCTACTCAGAGGCAATCTATGCCTGACGTACAAAGCCATGTCAAACCCAGAATTAATGGACATGCTCCACCTCAAAAAATCCAAGTCCCTTAGAGCCACACGCTCCAGGGACCTAAACCTCAGCACAAAAATAAATAGGACATGCTGGAGGGATAGATTCATTTCCCAGAGGCTCCCTTCACTCTGGAATAGAATCCCAATTCATGTTAGACATAGCCCCTCACTGACCCTCTTCAAGCGAAATCTGGACACGTGGATGGGAAATTGCAAATTCACCCCTGGGATCTCTTCTGTGTCCCTGCTAGACAGAGGCACAGTAAACTAATCTTAAAAGGGTACCTTCTGTGACCTACTTTACAGAGGCACAGTAGGCTAATCTAATAGGGAGGCGGAAGCCAAATACACTCTGGCTAGGCTTATAAATGCCCTAGGGCAGATAGCCTAGTATCTACCTATGAACCTAAAATTACTAGATAAGCTCTCCATTAACAAGAACTTCATTATTTTTAGGGGGTTTAATTATCCCTTAGTAAAATGGAATACTCATACAACCAATGCAGGATATGGTCAAAAGATTTTAGATTTAATAAGCAAGAATTCCACAGACCAGACTGTTAACAAACCCATTAGAGGACATAATATTCTTTACTGGTGTCTTTATATATATATATATATATATATATATATATATATATATATATATATATATATACCTATTTTATACACTGCTTCACTGGTATCCCTATCACCTGTTAAGTCACATAAACTAGTGTTTTTGATCATCAAAATCTCTAACCCCTCTAAATGCAATATATCTGAATTCAAGGATTTCATATCTGCTAACCTCATTACATTGTATGATAAAGATTCAAATTTCACTTATGGTAGTATCCTCCACCAATGTTGCCACAACAGGTAGTTACACAAAGACATTCTATGACCCTCTAAATAAATCTATAGAATTGGTAGTCCCAATATGATTTAAATATAATTAGAAATTCAAAAGCAAACCACCTTGGTGGTCCATAAACATAACAAAACTGTACAATATAAGAAAAACACTCATTAAAATATTCAGCAGATTAAAACAACCCATACCAAGGATAATGAGAAATATTACTAAAAATGTGAAAATTTCCTTAGATATAGTAAAGCAGCCCAAGAACTTGGACTAACATTTGAAGCCAAAAATAATTATAAATCCGTTATTGGCTTTGTTAGGAAACTAAGAAACAATATTCAACAGTGCTCAGAAATCTTTCAAAATGGTACCACCATTTCTGACTCAGTAGACATTGCCAACATATTATCAAACAAATTCAGTGCAAATGGAACTTTACTGCAGAGAGAGACTACCGAAGTTCATATATTCCTCAAAAAACATTACCACTTCTTTCACTGGGCCCATTGATGTACCAAGATGCTTACTATGCAATAAGCACTATTAAACAAGCCCTGGCAGAACCATTTAAAGGACTGTTTAACCTGAGCTTGGTCACAGGCTTTGTCCATGAAGTAGTAATTCCACTTCACTAGGGTGGCCTTTCAACAGACACATGGAACTTTAGGCCAATTAGCCTGACTCAGGTTATATGCCAAGTTACAGAACATATTTTAACTTACATGATTAACTATGATACCAAAAACCTCATCTGACCTGGCTAGCTGCAGTTTGGTTTTGTCAAAAGTAAATGGTGTATAATGAATTATGTATTTTATTTATTTATTTTATTTTATTTTACATTTGTTGACTGGGCTAGTCTAACTGGATATATGTCCATTTTTAGTAGAGGCCCGGGGAGAAAAACTCCAAGCATAGGCAGTGATATATCATATATTACATGCAAATAGCAAACAGAATATAAAGTTACATTTTTTTTTCTTGTTTACAGATGTACAGACATTATAATTTATATCTAGTACAGTGGAGGATAGCATACTTCGAGTAAGAATACTCTTATAAAGTACTAAGAAGGAAATCTTGTTAAATACTAGTTAGAGTATTATTTACTTATTATTATTATTTTAGTTATTTAGTTAACTTCTTCAAGAGGGTTACATGGATTGTTGACAGAGATCATACTGTCTATCCAATGTACCATGACCAGGTCAAGGCATGTGACATCAGCCCTCACACTACCATAATTAACAAGTTTAATACTTTAAAATAGATAGGGGAGCCACGGGTGTGCAGTAGTTAGCATTGTCGCCTCACAGCAAGAGGTTCTCCAGTTCAATCCTCGGCTGGGGTGCCTTCTGTGCGGAGTCTGCATGTCCTCCCTATGGTCGCGTGGGTTTCCTCCCACATCCCAAAGACATGATGCAGGTGGATTGGACACTCTAAATTGGTCCTAGGTGTGAGTGTGTGCATGTGTGTGCCTTCTGTGGAAGGTTGGGCGCCGGGCTGGCAATATGACACTGTAAAACTCCACTGCCAATCATGAGCAGACAGGTGATCCGCTGTGGCGACCCCTAACCGGGAAAAGCCAAAAGAAGAATACTTTAAAATAGATCCCTATATGGTAAGATGGATAGCAAATTACCATAAGACAGAAAACAGACAGTGAGGGTAGCTAGTGTCTCATCAGGGAATATAAATGTGACTAGTAGTATCCCACAGGGCTAAATGATGGGAGCATTCCTATCTGCCATTTACTTTTCAGATTTTCAGAGCATGAACCAAGGCCTCTGTCTAATAAAGTCTGCAGATAACTGCAAACTGGAAGTCATTGTTAAGTCTCTGATACTCAAGCCCTTCAGTGATAACTTACATTTGAAAATATACAAACAAAAGGCCGCAAAACAGATGAACCAGAATGGCTTCAGTGGTGAAAAAACGATCCACTAGGCATATAATATGTAACAAAGCAATTTATTAACAACACACAGAGGAAAAAATCAAACTAACACAAATAGTAAAATATATTTCTATTTCTATTTCAATTACTTGTTTTTTGAAGTTAAAGAGCCTAGACAGGTGAATTTGTTTTACATTGTATTTTAACATAGGTGGTTATCCAACATTTTTTACATTTTTAACATAATATACTTATGTATCTATTTATTTATTAATTTATTATAAACACATTTATCATTTATTTATTAAACCTAAAAAAAATGTTTATGATACCAGCATATTTGCTTAATGTTAGCAATGAACTTTTATTAATTTTATTAATTATGTGCATTCTGACCCTCTAAAATGAATTTTATTGTGTATACAAGTTATATATATGCACACATATTTTAGCTTTTACTCATACAGACATTATTTATTTATACATTCATAAATTTTCGTGAATAGGTTACACAAGCATGTGCGTATGTATTTGCACTTGTAAAACCTAACACAAGTATATTAGTTATTTACTTTTTAATATATATTTTTACTTTCTAATTTCATGACAACTGATTGTAATGCACAAATGGTATACACACACACACATTTTTTTACTATTTGTGTTGGTTTGACTCATGGTAAAACTGCATATTTTATTGCACATTTCATTGTGTTATACCTTTAACTATCACGCCCTACACAAAAGGATTCAATTAGTGAAAACAGAAAATGACTGGTGCTTTTGTTTTGAAACTTAATTAATGATGGTATAAAAGTTTTTCAGTTGTTGGGCATGCTCTGTTCTTGAAAAAGTCTCCTACACAGGGGACGAAAGCGCTTGGATTTGACTCATTTGGATTAATATTATTTATTTATTTATTTTATTTTTTCCTCTGTGTGTTGTTAATAAATTGCTTTGTTACATATTATATGCCTAGTGGATCGTTCTTTCACCACTGAAGCCATTCTGGTACATTTGAAAATACCTGGTATACTAAAAATGGGTTACAATTAGTGTAACATTATCATATTTGGTAGGGAGCCTCTCCTCCACCAGCATACAGACTAGACAATACCCCACTTCAAAGATTGTCTTTAAGGACCTTAGAACATGGGTTGATAATTTCCTGTCCTTTGATCATCATATGACAACAGTAGTCAGTAAGTCCTTCCTTCTATATAACACAACTAATTGCCAAGGAAATATCATCCAGATCTAAACAGGTCATTGCTCCCTTATATTCATCATTAATTCAGCCTATTATTGAGTACAACATAATTTCTGGAATATACGTCACCAGACATATCAAGCAACTAGAAACACCATAAAGGCTATTAAGTATGAATATTGTTGACCTAAAAATGCTAATCTACCAGGAAAGACTGGAAGCACTGTCCCTTTATTCAGAATTGTATTGACCCTGAAGGGTAATCTCTATCTCACCTCCCATGGCATTAGCAGCCTAGTGATTCTGCGTTTCTAGTTTCTCCATAAATCCAGAACCAGGGATCCAAATCTTCATAAAATAAATAAGAAACAACAGAGAGATAGATTCACTATACAGTAATTCACCCACATCTGCAACAGACTACCCTGCAAATTAAGCAGTGCGGTACATTATTGTCTTTTAAATGGTTCCTGGATATTTTGATGGGCATCCTCAAATTCAACATGGATTTGGCTTGCCTAGCCCACCTTCAGGGGGGACAACATAAGGGCAGGTAATGGGCAAGGTACACATGGACACAAGACTCAGTTGCCTTGTATATTCTGTGACTGATCCTATGATTCTATAACATATTATGCTTTCCTCTTTTACATTAAGAACCTACCTACGCATGCTAGCACCTATCACATATGATCTACTTTATATTACTTTGTTATAAATTTTATAGCTAATTCCTATACATATATATATATATATATATATTTATAAAAATAGTTATTAGAAATGAAGACCATCACAATTGCAATGATAAATAAGCTCATTACAGTATCACATCATTGCAATCATAGCATTAAGTACTTATTTCCTTTGGTAGATCTGACTATGCAAGTTTTCTAACTTACATTAACTGCCTGACTGTTAATGTTTAATCACTGCTTGTTATTGTGAAGAGGTGATCTTATGCCACATCTTATTCAGACTTATGCTATGGAGTCACGCTCCACATAACACCAAAAAGAATGAAGCAGTTACTGGAAAAAGAATGATGACTGAATGCACCTATACTATTTGCAGTCCATCTGACTGGCCAGTTTTGTCTGGAAACAGTCTTCAGATCAGTTTGCCTACAAAGCTAACAAATGAATAACATATTCATAGGTTCATAGGTTCATATGTTCATAGGTAGGTACTAGGCTATTGGACTTAGGGCCTATATAAGCCTAGCCAAAAAGGTACCCTGGTTTTAGCCACCCAAGAAAATTATTTTCCTGTGTCCCTGTCGAGCAGAGCCACAGAGGTGATCTCTGGGGTGAATTTCCTATTTCCCATCCAATCATCAAGATTTTTCTTGAAGAGTGCTAATGAGGAGCTTTGTTTGATATAGATAGGTAGTTTGTTCCAGAGTATGGGAAGTCTCTGGGACAGGAATCTATCCCTCCAGCATGTTCTGTTTATTGTGGTGACAAGGTTTAGGTCCCTAGAGCATGTAGCTTGGAGGGATTGGGATTTCTTTAAGTGGAGCATGTCCAACAGCTCTGGGTTTGACATAGCTTTGTATGTTAGGTAGAGATCACCTCTGAGAAGGTGATATGCGACGGAGTAAAGCTGGAGTTTTTTGAGACGTTCTGCGTAGGGCATCTGTTTGAGGCCAGTAATCCTCTTTGTGAGGTATTTCTGCAACCTTTCCAGTTGTTGTAGATGTCTTGTGAGGTACATACCAAAAGGGGCATTGTACTCTATAATGGGTCTAATGAGTGACGAGTAGAGAGCAACAATGACCTCTTTTTTCCTGGATGAGAAACCTTTTGTGTTGAGGTGTAGAAGGTAGAAGGATTTCCTGACTACTGTGGCAATGTGATTATCAAAGGAGAGACTACTGTCCACCTGCGTCCCAAGGTCTCTTATCACACTTTTGGTGTTAAGTAGACTACCACCTATGTGGTAGTTCATGGGTACAGAGGTTTTACCAAAGGGGATGACAATGCACTTTTTGGCATTGAGCTTGAGGCCATGGCTTTGACACCAGGCATCTGTCTCAGTGAGGCCCTTTTGTAGGATGTCCACATTGTTAGGAGTTTCGATTATGGCTCCTAGTTTGCAGTCATCTGTGAACTTCATTAGCCAAAGACCTTCTTTGTTAGCCTGTACTTCAGAGAAGTAGACACCAAATAGGAGAGGACCCAGGACTGAACCCTGTGGCACTCCACTTGTCACTGGTCTGAAATTGGATTTGGAGTCTGCTACTTTCACAGTGTAGGTTCTGCAAGTGAGCCAGTTGGCAACCCATCTTGTGACATAGGGATTTATACCTAGTTTAGTGATTTTATCTATAATTCCAGAGTGGGGGATGGTGTCAAAAGCTTTGGCGAGATCTAGACAGGCTGTGTGTGAACCACCTTACCCTCGTCTATGGCCTTGGTGACTGCATCAAAGAAGTCTGTCAGGTTTAGGAGACATGATCTGCCTTTTACAAACCGGAACTGGATGAAGTCCAGAGTTTGGAGATTACCAATGTCTTTGTTTATAAGTTCCGTGGCCTTGCTGACCAGGCTCATCAGGCTAATGGGGCAGTAGTTCCCGGGGTCCATGGTGGCTCCCCCTTTGTGGAGTGGGATAACTGTCACTGTGTGCCATTCAGTGGGCAGAAAACCTGAGGTGAGGCTATGATTGAACATGGTGCTTAGGTGGGGTGCCAATTTGTTCTGTAGTTCATGTAGAAAGCAGCCTGGGATGTTGTCAGGTCCCATGGATGCTGCGTTCTTGGCTTTGGAGAGTGTGGTTTTTACCTGTACAGCTGTGATTACAGGAACTTTGCATTCTTCCAGTATAGAAATGGGCCCTTTAGGGGTTGACAGGGGGGTAAAGTTAGCACTGAACTTATCGGCCAGGATATTGGCAATATCAGTAGGTTCTGTATATTTAGTGCCATTGTGCTGTAACTCAAAGCAGATCTGAGTGTTGCCATTGAGATTCTTGACATAACTATAGAATGCTTTGTGGCTGTCTTTAGAATCAGTGGTGATTTTGTTTTCATAACTAGCTTTGGATGATTTTATGAGGGATCTCAGCTTCTTACTGAGGCTGACCAGGGAGTTCCTCCATTCATGGGATTTTACTCTTTTTTCAACAGTTTCTTTCTTCTGTTGTAGAGTTTGTTTATGGCAGGGGACCACCAGATTGGCTTCCTTTTTTGGAGGATAGCATCTTGGTTCTGTTAGGGATAGCAGGATCCATGCACTTGTGTAAGTGCTTATAAAGTGCATTTGTGTAGGATTCAGCAGTTGTACCTCTATTGTCCGTCTGCATGGGTGTCCTGAAGTTTGACACTTCTGTCTTAAGAAGCATGAAGTTGGCTTTGAAAATTTTTTTTACAGTGGTTTCCCTAATAAGGGGTGGGGGTGGGATGTGGATGTCTAGGGTGATTAGTTTGTGGTCGGATCTGACCAATGAGGAATTGACCTCTGGTGTGGAACACCGGTCATCCATGTTGGTAATGACCAGGCCTAGGATATTGTTGCCCCTGGTGGGGGTGTGGATAAGTTGATCCAAGGCGCTGGAATTTATGAATTCCAGAAATCATTGAGCAAAAGAGTTGGTACATGAGTAGTTTTCCCAGTTAATGGTGGGGTAGTTGAAATCACCCATTATTAGGGTGTTGGGTTGTACCCTAATATTTTCCAGTGTATCAAGAAATGAGGAGTGGGAATCCTGGGGCATGGTGTGGGATCTGTAGCAAGTTACAATTTGGATTGCGGTCTTGCCCAGAGTTAGTTGCACTTGGATAATCTTGGATGTATTATGCTGAGCAACTAGCCTGGAAGTGTGGATATCCTTAATGAATATGGACACGCCTCCACCTTTAGTGTTTCGGTCCAGGTTAGGTGGCCAAAAGGTGTGGTATAAATTATAGTCTGGTAATGCAGGGATGCTCTCTGGAGCCTTGAATCAGGTCTCTGTCACTGCACAGATGTCAATGTTCTCCATTTTAAGGAGTGTCTCGAGTGAGTGCATTTTGAGGTTTAGACTTCTAACATTGAGTAGCATTGCCCTCAGATTTTGCTATTCCCAATTAGAGCATAATTTTAGTAGGTGACCTTGATGTAATGAATGCCCCTGTCTTAATCTTATAGAAGTTCACTGCTATACCCTTTCCAAGAAACCATACACAAGTGTTGGATAAGTCTTGGATCAGCAAGGCAATATAGAAGCACAAGATCTTCTGCAGAAGACGATAAAGTTAGCAAATGTGATAGTGTTATACAGAGGAGTTCAAAGATTGATATCAGAGTGACACCTATGGTAAGCTGTATTTTGGAATAATGCACAGATTTTGTCATAATTAAATAAGTATGTATTTTCTAACTCCTTTTTCCACTTTGGCCTTGCTGACCATTGAGCCTACCCCCAATGGACTTGAGCCCATTCATTTTCCATAAGTGATGGTTTCCCAGATCTTCTGAGGCAACACTGGTCCAGAGAGGGTGTCATCCTGGCAGACACCAGAGAGTCTGCATCCTCCTTGACATTTCAACAGAGGTCACTATGCATGTCCTAACTCTCTTTAGTTCAGTGCTCATATTAGCATATGGACCATCTGTGCACCACAGACAATGCATATACATTCCTTCACATACACAGAAAAGGCTACAATCACTGGTTTGGATTCCACTCTTAGTCTGTCTCCCTGCTTAAGAATGTCTCCCATTCTCTGATGTGCGGTATATCTTTCTAAAGTAGGTAGTGTAGCTATGCAGTGCCACCAGCATCCCCTCTAAAGATGGGTATCTCCCACCCATTCCATCAAGTGCCTGAGCAACCAATCCAATTTGAGTCACCTAGGTGGTAGTAAGGAATTTATTCCTGTATATCACCAGCAAGGATTAATTCAAAAGCTATATTCACAGTAATGTATTTTGAACCAAGATAGAGCTGCTTTACTTTTTTCCTAATGTTTTCTTTCTGTCTGGCTGAATGGCCTTGGAATTAAAATAATTAAGTTCCGTAGTTGTGGGAGCATAGTACCCCACCCATGAATCTTGCAGGAGTTGCAAGAGGGCTCCACATCTTGAGAAAACATATTAAGAAAGTAATGTGGAAAGTTTTACATTTAACTATTTGTGACAACATATTCTAAAGTTTATAGTAGTAACATCTTATACAGTAAAGTGTAATTGGGGGCATTCCATGTGGTAATTTGTGGTTTTGTATATCTTACAGCAAGGAAGTAAATCCATGTATTTGGTTATTAAGACATTAAGTTTAAATGATTTTCAACTTGATAGTCCTATAATCACAAACTCTAAGCTACAAAAAACAAACAAAAAAAAAAAAAAAAACAAATAGAAACTTTAAAAGCATAATTTTATTCAAACTGTTTATTTTATTTTTTATTTTACATTTGTTGACCGGGATAGTCTGACTGGATACATGTCCATTTTGAGCAGAGGCCCAGGGAGAAAAGCTCCAAACATACATACAGAAAATTATTTCATTTATACATAATATGCACAGTTTACAAATTCATATCAGTATTACCATTCAATAAAAGGATACAAAAGACATATAATCTCACATATTAGAGCATAAACAGGTCATAGACTAACAATAACACTCAGTCTAAGTGTAGTAAAAAGTCCACTTTTAACATATGGTTATAGGGTAGGAGTTAGTCAGAGTTAGAACAAGGACATAGCCAATGTGTTTTAAAGTACTGTTTAAGGCTATTTTTGAATTGGGTTATAGAGAGAACCGAAGTAAGATCAGCAGAAACAGAGTTCTAAGTTTTGTCAACAGAATTGGCAAACAGAGAGTCACCAGCTAAGTTGTTAGTTTTGAATGTTTGTACTAGTAGCCTGTTAGATGTACATTGTGTCTTGAGGTTACTGTAGGGGTTTATAAGGTTTTTAAGTACAGGCATGTTTTTGGCTTGGTATAGAATCTTATATGCAAATATTATCTGGTTGTACAGAGGTAGGCTAGGCAATTCAAGCCACCCTAGATGATTTAAGTTATGACAGTGGTGTGCTCTGTATGCTGCTCCAGTAGCAAATCTAGCAATGTTATTATAGCAGCTTGATAGTTTGCTAAGGTCAGTTTTACTCAAGTTTGTGAATAAAGGGGAGGCATAAAGGAGAGTGGAGAGGAGATATGTGTGGGCAATAACAGTCCTGGCTAGTGGGGTTAGCAAGGGTTTAATCTTGTATAGTGAGGCAAGTTTTTTATTGACTGTTTTAATAGCTTGATTAATATGCATATTAAACTTAAGGTTATTGTCTACTATTATACCTAACAGTTTAGTAGAGGGATCTGGTGAAATAATGGTGCCGTTGTTAGATTTTATAGTAAAGGTTGGGGGAGGACCTACTGGTGGGGAAGAACAGCAGCAGCTTCATTTTGTTAGGATTTAATATGAGTCAATGATTAAGGAGCCAGTTTTCAACTGCATTAAAAGCATTTTGGGTTAAAGTCTGCAGATCAGAGAAGAAGGTGGCTGAGCAAATTAAAGTGGAATCGTCCACATATTTAATGCAGGTTGCATTCAGGATGATGATATACAGGTCATTAATAAAGACAGAAAATAGAAGAGGTCCTAATATGGAGCCCTGGGGGACTCCAAGGGTGATAGGTAGAAGGGTAGATAATTTGTCCTTCCATGGGACATCTTGTTGCCTACCACTCAGATAAGATTGGAACCATTGGATAGCCTGGTTGTCTAGGAAAAAGGCTTTCAGTGTGTGCATGAGTAGCTGGTGGCTTACCATGTCAAAGTCTTTGGAATGATAAAGAAAGAGGGCTGATGAAAGTATAGTATTGTTTTGGTTTTCTTTTATGATGTTTGAGAAGGAGAAGAAGGCCGAGGTGGTGCTGTGAAATGGTCTAAACCCATGCTGAGAGGTGGCCAGTAGATTGTTTTGGATAAGATAGCTCAGCAGTTGTTTATGGATACATTTCTCCATAATTTTAGCCAGGGGTGTTAGAATAGCTATGGGTCTGTAATTTGATAGCTCATTAGAGTTGCCACCTTTATGGAGTGGAATAACATGGGATCTCTTCCAGGTAGAAGGGATGGAAGCTTCTGATATAGTTCTATTAATCAGGATGGAGATGGGATATGCTATGGCATCCACAGCTTTTTGTAGATACTCTGCAGGGAGAAGATCTGCAGAAAGGATTGTTGGTTTTAATTTCTTAATTCAGGTTTGGATAAGTGATGTGGAAACTGGATGAAAGTGAAAGGAGAGTTGAGAACTGGATATAATAGCAATTGGATTGGTCAACTAGGAGATAGTTGCCTGGCTAGGGATTGGATGGTTTCAGTAAAAAACCTGTTAAAGGTATTGGCAACTTCTTCTGAAGGTTTTTGGTTGGTAGCCGAGGGGGTAGGAGTGGTGGATTGTCCTGGGTGAAGAGGTTTATTAATACCTGCCCAAAACTTTTGAGGCCTGTTTTTGTGTGTCTGTTGTAGATGGCAGTACATTTTTTTGTTGTCTAACATAATGAATCTTTTTCTGTCATTCCTTAGTTGTCTATATTTAAATTGTTCTATAGGGGCTTTTGTGGCATGCCAAGTGGCCCAAGCTTTGTTTCTAAGTAAGATTTTTTTGTCTGGTTTCTTTTGAAATCCATAGAGCAACTTTTGTTTTAATTCTAATAAAACGTGATGGTGTGTGGCAATCAAAGATAGCTAGGAATTTGTTATTAAAGTATTTTATCACTTCCTCAAGTGGCAGGTGTTTTAGGACTAACCAGTCACATAATTTGAGTTCATTTTGGAAATTATTGGGGTTAAAGTTTTTATTGTTCTTTATTGTTTTATAAGTGTGTTGGTTGAGAAAGTCAGCTGTGTGCCTAATTATATAGGTAAGAAAGTGATCACTTATATCATCAGGCAGGGTCCCCACCTGGCAAAACATAATACAGCTGAACTATTGTCTCAACCCTTTGGCATACCAGTATGTCCTATAAGGAAGTCAGTAGTCTATTAAACACTAAAAACTGGGTGAACAATTATGAGAGCCCAATAAAAACATTGAAACCATAAATATTAAGAAAATATTATAGCGGTTGGTTAAAAGGTAAATTGTTCATAAACAATCTGGGGATAATTACTTGAAAGCATGTCATAATTCTCATGAAAAACTACTAAATTTTTTTGCAATTTGACAAATCAGGCAAGATGGGTTACAGTCGATGTGCCATATATACAACAAAAAGAAGGAGGCATGGTAAACATACAAATGTAATTTGATGTCATAAAAAAAAATAGTTCTCTTTAAAACATCTGCTTGACTGCTCATGCAGTGTTCCTGTCTATCATAGGTTCATATTAGATAGTTACTAGACATGCAGTCCAGGAGACAATTAAGGAGCTTACCTCACAACCCCAATTGCCCCAAAGCACTGTTTACTTAGACGACTTGCTCAAAATCACACAGCTGTCAAAAAAAGGCTGAGGAAATGCAACACTGCATCACAGGAGGTAGTTCATTAACAACTCAGAGCCTCATAGCCTTAATCGTCTGTGCTAAATATTCACATACATTTTAGTATTTAATAGATTATTGTTTTTTGTTAGAATGCACCATTTAAATCTCTTTTCTTGATATCTGTTTAGTATACTGTTTAGAATACTGTATAAACAAGTTATGTACTCACCATAATGATAGCTCCATGTTGTCTGTCTGCATTTGGCTCAACCTGTGGGATTTCGGATGCAACACTGGCCAATTCTAAAGTCTTTAGCCTATTTTGATCCCCCTCCCTTACCCATAACTCCACACTCCCCGGTCAACTCCCCAGATCGAGTTTGCCCCATAAGAGAAATCATAATGAAAAAACATAATTCTTTAAATGTCTTCCATAAATTGGAATATGTCAACCAAGGAGAAATCAAGACTCCAGAAGGTGGGAACAACAACAACCTCCTATGTCCAGTCATCTCTGGAGGAAAGACTCACCAAGTTAACAAGAAGGTAGGAGGTAGGAGGGCAGGAAGTTTGAAACAGATGGAGGCAGAGGACATGGATCTATCATTATGGTGAGTACATATTTTTCATAACCAATGTTATCTGCCCCATCTGGCTTCAACCTGAGGGACAGAGTCCCTATCCACAAACATCCCTCGGAAGGAACTAAGGAATGATATTCCATAACACAGTGGAGCCAAAGGAAGCCCTGGATCTACATTAAATATCTAACTTATAATGCAACACAAAATTGGGGTACCCAGCCAAGCAGCAGTTGCACAAATATCAGCCACTGATACTCTAGAAAGGAAAGCTGTAGAAGTAGTCACAGCCTTTGTGGAATAACCCTTAGGACTTGTAGAAGAGTCTTGCCTCTCAAAGAATATACAAATAAAATACAGTCTGACAGCCACTTGAATAATGTTGCTTTAAACACAAGAGAGCCCAGCCTGGATTTTGAAAAGGAGACAAATGGCTGACTGGATTTTCTGAAAGTTTTGGTGTGGTCCAAATAGAATTTCAATTGCCTATGTACATTCATGCAATGCAAAAGGTATTAACCTTTGCTGGAGAAATTGGGAAGAGAGACAGGAAGGTAAATTGAACTGCTAAGATTATTCTCAGAAGCTACCTTAGGCAGAAAGGAAGAAAATTAATATGAAAAAAAACTTTCTTTATGGAACACCAAATAAGGGGATGAAGAATCAATTGCTTGCAACTCTGAAATCCTTCTTGCCAGAGTAACCACCACCAAAAACAACATTTTTCAAGACAAATGCTTCAAGTCCAAAGTACCTGAATGTTTAGATGGAGGACCTGCAAGGACCTGTAGAATGAAAGGCAGATCCAAAGCAGAAACTGGATCCTGTACCGGGTGACAGAGTAGAAAAGTACCTTTGAGAAATGCCTCGGAGATCTTGAGAGAAGCCAAAGGCACATTATTTTTGCCAACATGAAAGAATTGGTCACTAACTGCACTTTAACAGTAGACACAAATAGAAGCTGAATGAAACAACTCAGCTAAAAATCAAAAATGGATTCCAATGTGGCAGAAAAAGGGTTGAGTCCCTGATCCTCCTCCCACAGGGCAAACTTTTTCCACTTACTGGAATGCACTTTTCTAATGGATTCCTTCTAAGAAGAAAACAATATATGGACAACTTCCTGTGAATGCTTGGTTTTTCTGGCCATTAAGGGAAGTATAGGAAGAATGCAGTCAACCTGAAGGACTGAAGACTGGGGAAAACCAGACCTGCTGGATGAAAAATAACATCGAGAATGGGATCTAGCACCCAGATGGGATACTTCAGAAGAGTCCAAATGAAAGGAAACCACACCTGACTAGGCCAAAAGAGAGCAATGAGGATCACTGTATCTCTGCAGTGGGCTGCATTCTGCAGAAACTTTAACATCAAGGTTACTGAGGGACAAGTGTCGAGAAGTCCCAGTGTCCAAGCAAGCACCAGAGCATTCCCAGGTGAATGACCTGGAGGCGGAACAATGGCATAATAGCTGCTGCTTTTGGCACTGGATGGGAAGGAAAAACAGATTACAACATGGAGTGTACCAATGCTGAAAAATCTGAGATGTCACTGTCGATTTATGGACCACGCGTGAGGCAAAAGAATGCTCTTGCTGAGGCTGTCAGTCAGAATGTAGGACTTCCCCAGGATATGTGTTGCCACCAAAAACTGCTGAGAAGATATCATCCAATGCCAAACTCTCATGGCCTCCTGACAATGAGGATAGAAATGTGTTCTGCCCTGTTTGTTGGGATACAAGATGACATACATATTGTCCATCTATATCACAATCACACCTGAAGGTAGGACATCCTGAAAAGCCTGCAGTGCAAGGACAATTATCTTCATCTCCAGAACATTGCTGTGAATGTTGGCCTTTGTAGAACACCAGGGACCTCAAAATGTCTGCCCTTTAAAATGCCCCCACACCCCACCCCAGGAGGGAGGTGTCTGTGGTGACTATGGCTGAAGTAGACTGAATTATAAATGAAGAAATAACACACCAAACAGCCGATACTTTTTCCAGCAATAATCTCCTTTATCTTTTCAAGACCTGGTACCTCGGCATTTCGCCTTCAAAGGATCACAATTCAATGCAGCACAATGGCAGTTTTTTATATATGCATCAATTACATCAATCAATCAATTAATTATATAATTAATTCCAAAAAAGGAGGGAAAAAAATTTAATATATATATTTAAAGTGATCTCACAACAATTTCTAAATAAATGTTCATATAAAATATATATACACATTTCTAAATATACCATTTATATTATTTTGTTATGTTAGTAATCTCATATAAAAATATAAACATATAATATGGTTATCAAAAATGCTAAACAATGTATTAAATAATTCATCAAATACCTAATTCTAAATTAAGACCGAAAGGTTTCAAAGTATTGAACTTCAAAATCATCCTTGTTTCTAGCTCCAATAGTCTGTCACAGATGTTATCACCTCTATAACAAAAGGGCTTACCCAAAATGCTGAATTTTAAACTATCTGATTTCCCCTCATGAGTTTCAAAAAAGTGTTTAGCAACTGGACTAGATAAATTTAAATTCCTAATGTCCCTTAAATGCTCTAAAATTCTAACTCTGACCATTCTTTTGGCTTGTCCAATATACCATATGTTATTACAACTGCAAGTAAGTGTATATAAAACGCCAATAGATTTACAATTGAAATAGTGCTTGGGGTTATGGTTAATATTATTAATGGATCTAACATTAATTATTCTATCACATAAACTACATGAACCACATCTAAATGATCCCACATTAGTAGTATAAGAAGTTCTTTTTATTAAGAGGTTATTATTTAATATTTCTTTTAAATTCTTTCCCTTTTTGTATGAAAACGTTATGTGATGAGGAAAAAGCTCACCTATAGAGTCATCCTCGCAAACCAGGTACCAAAATCTCTTAATTAAAGAAACAAATATTTCAGAGAAAGCTGTGTACCTAGTCACGAAAAATATCTCTTCCACATCTCTATCTTTTTTTGTTGAATCTAAAACATCCATTTCAAACTTTCTGAATGTTTTATGCTTATTCATAACATCATTCATACTTTTCAATAGTTGCTTTTTATCATACCCTCTTTCACATAATCTTAAAACCACTTCATTTAACTCATGATCCAACTCAGATTCTATGCTAGTATGCTGATAGATTCTTTTAAATTCTCCATGAGGCAAAGCTCTCAACAAATGGGGAGGATGCATGCTAGTAGCATGCAAAAACATATTCACTGACGTACTTTTCCTATAGGGTCTGAATTCAATAATATTATTTCTTTCAAATAGGGTCAGATCCAAAAAATTGATTTGATTTCGATTCATCTCATAAGAAAATGATAAACTGTGTTCATTAGTATTCAATGATTCAAAAAATTCACAAAATTCTAATATATCCGCCTTACATATAAAAATGAGGTCATCAATGAAACGTTTGTACAAGATGACTCTGTGTTTGAAAAAATCTGTGGGGTAAATAAACTTTTTTTCAAAAGAGTCCATATATATCACAGCGTAAGTGGGAGCATACGCAGCTCCCATAGCCGTCCCCTTAGTTTGTAAAAAATACTCATCATTGAACACAAAATAATTATGAGTCAAACAAAACTCCAATAAAGAAATCAAAAAACTAGTCCTAGGACCTTCACCTAACATATTATGAATAGCTTCATGTCCCCATCTGATATTGATGTTTGTATATAAAGACTTGACATCAATAGTCACCCAATAGAGGTGTCTGTGGTGACTATGGCTGAAGGAGACTGAATTATAAATGGTCTCCCTTGGGTGACTGCAACCACCAGTGAATCTGCTCATGACAACAATAAATAAGCTCCAAGCATGTACCCAAAAATCTTTCTTCTCTGTAGAAACCTGTGTCAAAATAGCAAACCTCCTACTCAACCCTAAGAAAATTACGTTAATGCTTTTTATCTCAAAAAATTGCCAATATCAAAAGTAGTCAACTTGAGAGACTGAAGACTGGGGGTAACCAGACCTGCTGGATGAGAAATAACATTGGGGAATAGGATCTAGTAGCTAGGTGGGGTACTTCAGAAGAGTCCAAAGGAAAGAAAACCACACCTGACTAGGCCAAAAGAGAGGAATGAGGATCACTATATCTCTGCTGTGGGCTGCATTCTGTAGAAACTTTAACATCAAAGTTACTGGGGACAAGTGTCAAGAAGTCCCAGTGTCCAAGCAAGAAGCAGAGCATTCCTGGGTGAATGACCTGGAGGAGGAAAATGGCATAATAGCTTCTGCTCCTGGCACTGGATGGGGAGGCAAAAAGATTGCAACATGGACTGCACCAATGCTGAAAGATCTGAGCTGCCACTGTCAATTTAGCAACCACTCATGAGGCAACAGAATGCTCTTGCTGAGGCTGTCAGTCAGAATGCAGGACTTCCACAGGATATGTGTTGCCACCAGAAACTGCTGAGAAGATATCACCCTACGCCAAACTCTCATGGCCTCCTGACAACGAGGATAGAAATGTGTTCTGCCCTGTTTGTTGGGATGCAAGATGACAGACATATAGTCCGTCTATATCACAATAACAGCTGAAGGTAGGACATACTGAAAAGCCTGCTGTGCAAGGAGAACTGCCTTCATCTCCAAAGCATTGATGTGAATGTGGGCCTTTGTGAAAGACCAGGGCCCTCAAACTGTCTTCCCTTTAAAATGCCCCCACCCTCAGAGGGAGGTGTCTGTGGGACTGTGGCTGATGGAGAATGAATTACAAATGGTCTCCCTCGAGTGACTGCAACCACCAGTGAATCTGTTCATGACAACAATAAATAAGCTCCAGGAATTTCCCAAAAGTCTTTCTTCTCCATAGAAACCTGTGTCAAAGCAGCAAACCTCCTTCTCAACCCCAAGAAAACTAAATTAATTCTTTTTATCTCAATATCAGAAGTATTCTTTTATCATAAAGTCAGCAAATAATACTGTCACTGAAATTGTAACTCACAGTAAACTTCTAGACATTATAATAGATGATGATCTCAAATATGACCAGCATATACTGCATTCCTTTAAATCTACACACCAGGAACTAGGCTCCATTTATAGGATCAATGGATTCCTTACAGATACTGCAAGAAAATCTTCTTACTGCCACTTATACATTGCTCCTATCCTAACAAACTTAAGCAATACTCAAAGAAATTGGCCTCCATCTACAAAAAATAGCTAAATTTGCCACCAATCTCCCTTATAGGACCCACCATTTTCACAGCTTAAAGCAATTAAACTGGCTTAAACTAAACTACCTAACATATTCACAAGTAACTACAGCACACAAACTCATCCATCATCCAGAAAAATGCCCTGCACTACAAAGCCTATTATTGCCCTTCTGTCCAGTAAGAGACCACTGTTCTAGTAACAAATTCTTACTACTCACACATAAGTCAAATAATGTTGCAGAAGACTTACTCTACTCCCGATATGCTGTTAAACTACAGAACAGCGTCACCACATAAATAAAACACTCTTGACAAATACAATAGTTTTAAACCAATGCTTAAACAACCCCCGTCATTCAAGAAGCTCGGCACAAGGACGGTTTTCGCCTTGCGCCAAGTGTCCTCACTACAAATGGTGCAGCAGTGCCATATTAATATGTATGAGAGCATGCCACCGCACCCTCGACGTGCACAGGAAAGATATGTGAGTGCAGGGGGCATGTACAAGTGCTCTACGGAGATGTAAACATGCCCCGACAGTTGCACAACCTACTATGCTTACTGGTAGAGCCCGCCTCTAATAGTAAGTCAGTAATTCAGTGTCCATGGATACCGAAATGTATGCTAAACATACAAGAGTGTCCACGAACAGTGAAATAAAATCGAAGTAGTAAACACACAAGCACGTGGTGGAATGTTGAGCCCCGTCCCTAGAACTTTCACAATTAGATTCCCCATGTCCCTATTAAACATTTGAATTGCTGCAATATCGAAAGTGTAAGCAAAGCACAGCGTGTTTGCATGTTGCTGTTCTCCGCCGAGTGTAGCTTACACATCAAAATCATTCAAAAGAGAAAAACATGCAGAATCAACATAAACGTCAATAGCGTAGTGTTTAGAACATCCACCTAATGAACAGGTATTCACGGTTCAAGCCCAACAATAGCACATATCATTTTCCATGTAGAATGAATGTCATTTTGCAGTAAAACAGACATAAGAGTATCGCATGAGATATTTAACTAAATGTCATTCAATCAAAGTGGCACTGTCATAATGAATAAGGCACTAGTAAGCAGGTGTAAGCACAAATAAGCAGCAGTAAACATATATAAGTACCACTAAGCAAGTCTGAGTGCGCTTGCGCGGCTCTAAGCAGTGCCCAGCATAGGAAATATATATAAGTATGTACAGATATATATACACACACATATATATACATATATATATATATATATATATATATATATATATATATATATATATATATATATATATATATATATATATATATATATATATATACACACACATATCTATGAAGAAAGAACGGCGTAACAATAAAGTCTACTTTACACTCAGGGGGTAGTCCCTGGTGGGACTACCAAAAATTGATAGACTGTTTGGCCAACCGACCATTACACAAGCAAGGGCAGGTATGTTCAAGGACTAAATGGTGGGAGAGCCTGAGAATACATGGGTTGGAACAACATACATGTAGGGCCCCTAATGCTCGGGAGAGGGTAATGTGTGGAGGTGTGTCATGGCTGCGATAACAAGTGGACAATGGATGGTATGCATGTATTTTGAACACAGGTGGTATGGAGGAACTATGGATATGAAATTATGGAGCTAGGTGTGCCAGGACTGGATAGGCTGGTTCTAATTGGACCGCCCCGTGGAGGTCAGCGAGTTCATTATAGGTATATATGCATACACACATGCAGACATCAATATGTAGAAGTACATTCTCTGTAACACATTCATTCTATTTGCAGACATAAATAACATAAGTGTGCTCTTACAAACCTCGACAGTAGATAGAATAATAGGTTGTGCAGAAGAGAAATGGGACGAAATTGCTAAAATGCAGAAGTGTGTACAATGTCCGAAGTCAGTGCTGTGCTGAAAATAATCAAATGTGAGGACTTTCCCACACATGGAATCATTTCTGTGATCTGCCTGCAACGGCAACGCCAATTACTAAACCGGTCTATTTGTAAAAGAAATACGCCAAACACATACATAACTAGGCTGTCATGTGTAACTTGTGTGTTGCCACATAGTCATACATATTAATTTATTGTAGTGTCATGTTAATGGGAGTAAGGATGTAATGAAGTATAGAGTCTAATCATGACAAACACATGTGTGTCCCATGTGGAACAACCCAAAAATTGCAAATTGTGTTCATTTGGTCGCTCATGTCACCAATGTTTGTGGACTAATCGTATGGGAGTTCTGAGGATAAGTGGAGTGTATCAACCGATGGGATGGGTCTGTAGGAGCAGAGAGTGGTCAATGTGTAGTGGTCTGGATACACCGCAAATCCAACTGGAGAATGGATGACAGTAGTGTTACGGAGGCATTGGGGTGTGTGTTTGGAGAACCAGGAGCCATGGGTATATGGTTATATATGCAAATGAAGCAGCACAGCAATAGTGTATTGGTTAGAGCAACCCCCTAATGAACAGACATTCCCGTACCGAATCCCACTGTATCACATACCATTTACCATTGGTAAGCCATACATGAACATATTGCGACATCTGTCTGCTGTATAACCTGCAAAATATCAATTAAAATTTAACTGGAGTGAAGTGTCAGTGTCATAATGAATAAGGCACTAGTAAGCAGGTCAAGCATATATAAACACCAGTAAGCATGTGTAAGTGCGTTTGCGCAGGGTATGTATTGCTTTACAGACACACACACACACACACACACACACACACACACACATATATATATATATATATATATATATATATATATATATATGTGTGTGTGTGTGTGTGTGTGTGTGTGTGTGTGTAGATATATGCAGATATACAGCTATTTTAGGAAGCAGCACACAAGAATGACATATGTTCACAGTCTATGCCAACAGAAGTGAGGATCCCAAGCAAGAAACATTAAACACGTAGCATGAACTTCCACCCCCCCCAGCCGGACACAGGAAACATACACGCAAACAATGTAAATAGTCCACTGCTCCCCAGACCACAGGCAGGATACAACCGGGAGGGTACACAGTGCACCCATGAATTCTAATCTTGGAACACAGCCTGGAGCGTCCCTTGCGGGACACCCCAAAAATTGCCAAGACCAAAAGAAGGTGATAGACCGACCATTCTGGCTGGGGTGTATACATACTTGGAATACAAGGGTGGGAAACCCTGATGACCCATGGGCCAAGACAATTGTATGAAATGGGTCCCGTGAAGTGGAGAGTGGGCAGCGTGTAGTGGTGTGTCCAGAACAGACCAGGATCCAGAGTAAGGATGGACGCTGTTGAGGAGGTGAGGGTGGGGGAACTATGGGTAGCTACTTATGGATCTAGGTGTGCAGGTGTTGGCTGATGTGGGCCGATATGGACAGCCCTAGGGATGTAAGCGAATGTGTTTATTGGGCAGAGGCGTCACCCAACGAGCAGCCACACCCACTTTGAGTCCCACTGCAGCAAAGTGTAATCTATATGGCAAGGAATGGAATAACCAGATGTAGACGTATATATGTAGAAGTATGTGTGTGTATAGCTACCCATAGCGCATACAGATAAGCCTCTCCCTCTCCGTACTACAAATGTATACATACAGAGACAGAATACAGATACATACCCACATATAAATATATACATATGCAGACACCCATAGACCCATATGTTGGGAAATATATTTGTGGCACATATGCATTGAAGAGTGTCAGTTCCCATGTATTAGCCAGATGGGTGCAGATTGTAAGAGGAACACACCAATAATATGAATCAAACTCTGGACAGGCCGCGGATTCCTTACAGTCGAACAGCATGCTGTCGCCTAATGGGCAGCCATTCCCGATACTGTAGGCATGTAATCCAATGTAATAGGCATCACAAGGTAATATCATAGTCCTCACTCCCACACAGGGGCATTAGTGTCAGATGCAAACACCAAATGCAGTGCATCTGCAAGTGCGAGAGCAAGCAGGTGTAAGCCTGTTTGGCCGCCGGTATGCGAGTATTACACTGGTAAAGCAATGTAGAGGCTAACTGAGTGTAAGAAATTGTAACTAGAGGTTAATGTTGCTTAGCACCATGCAAACCCATGCACACCCACTCACAACTGCTTTAATGTGCCTTAATCACACCATATCTAATGGTCTTATTCTGCTCAGCAACAAAATAAACAGCCTCTGCAAGGCTCAAAACCAGGACCCTACACACACAGCTATTGTGATTTACCACTAAGCCATGGCAGATATACAGACATCAGATCTTATCACAAACATATCATACAGTGCCGTCATTCAACAGTATAGGAAATGTATTCCATCATGTAGATGTATGTGTGAGTGTTTATGTCCAGATATAGATACATACATTTATATAGATATATCAGGAACATCCCATGTGACAACAAAGCATTACAAAGGAATGAAAAGGGAAACACCAGCAACGCCTGTATTATGTAGTGGTGTTGTCCTATGTAATATCAAGACTCCCTCAGACAGACATGTATCAGTCATACATGCAAACATTTGTACATTGGCCATATATATCACTGTGTGCATGTTATTTACATTAACACAACAGTTCCTGTCCAATAATTATGTGAGAACAGTACTCTTCCAACGTACTGTGTGTGACATCAACATCATGATAAAGGTAAATGGGGTAACCATAGAGGGACTGGTAGTGTTGTGCATACAATGAGGTCGTCCGCATCACTTGTACCTGGAACATTTAGGAGTCATGTGCATACTAGGATCGTGTGCCTGAGAGACAGGGGTGAGGACAACTGGAGTAAGTTGCATATTAAAAGAGTTACATGTGTCCAGTGGACACGTGTGTGAAACAGACAGCTATGTATGGGGCAAATGTTGTTCTAGGAACCGATTGGCCTTTTGTTTCCGTAGGGTGAGATTGGGATGTGGGGGAAGGAGAGTAGGTATGCTCATGGAGGATAGGTAGGGTAGGATGACAGACAAGACAGCATACAGGGTCAATATATGACATGTGGGGGGGATACACCGCAAACGGGGAGGGGTGTTCAGCATTCACTAGCCCATGAGCCCCCAGATGGAAACAGAGGGACGAAGGTCCCCAGCCATGGGCAGCCACCACTGCACCAAAACCACTGCAAAGGTGGCAGTGCTGAGGGCTGTTTAGGAGGGGCAGCCTCACCCTGTAAATGTGACACTCTGCCCTTGAGCTGGCATATCTGGCCTCGAAACCCCTTATTGAGCCCCCTACGCACCTCATCCGGGACTGTACGACAGTGGACATGTTCCTGTCTGGACCTGCTCCCAGGGGGGGCAAGCCCCATCCTCAGTGGTGGTGGTACCACCAGAAGGTGGCACAGAGCCAACAGAGGTGGAGGTCCAAGGCTGGGCCCGAGATGTGCCTGTGCCCGGTACCATGACCAGCAGAAGTGGGACAGGAGGTTCTGCCTGGACCTCCAAATCCATACAACCTATGGTTTGTTGCAATTTAAACACAGATATGGCTTAGTAATAGTCAACAGCATTCAGGATTACTTACCATAGCATGCATAGATATGACCATCAACCCAACATAACAGATGGTACACATTTGCAGAGGGACAACAACACATGCATATATACTGCATGACATCTGTATAACATGTAGAAGTCTTGTGACTGCAGCTATGGACAGTGGCCCATTATTGGCATGTCACTGAGAACCCCAGACAGTGTCTGTCATACCATTGTTTCATGTGACATGCGTCCAGTCAGGGATGCGATAGCAGTAACTCATCACTATCACCATGTACTGACTGCAATCCTCACACTATGCTCCTGCTGTTCACAGATGTGTGTTCAGTGAGTAACACAGGAAACAAATGGTTCCACACACTGACCAGTCCACAGATGGCCCTACAGATGGGGGTCCCTCACAAACAGAGCACTGTCTTGTCAGTTTTAAAACATGCAGAATAGCCATTACCACACACAACTTGTTAAACAGGCAGTTGTCTCAATGAAGCATAGCTACACTTACATGCTGTAGTCATGTCTGGCACATCACCCTCCTGTCTTTAGGCTATTTCCCACTGTGTATGTTGTTTGAGGAACATCCAGATATCATCTGTGATGCCGTTTACCAAACACCTGACCCAGGTACCACTCACAGCGACTGTCATGGACAAATTCCAACATGATGTCTCTAGATATTGTACTGTGTTTTTCATGCGAATGGCTATAGGACCATCATCACAGCTGTTCCACATGCAGTCAGCTAGAGGAGGACTGCAATAGGTGCAGAGGCCATCACCTGAACATGACCATCACTTACAATACACAAGCTGCTGCTGAGCAGGTGTACACCTCCACATCCACTAGAGAGTGTGTGGGAGGGGCTGACAGAGGCAAAGTACATCAGAGAAGGGTGTGGAGACTAAAACCTAAGCCTCATCTGTCACACACCTACCAGTACAGGGGTTCATACCCCTGACTGACTAGTCATTACTATTTCAAGTGCATGCAGTTGCTCCATTTGCCACAAAGCTGACATGTTGGTGTGGTGTAAGAGCATATATGTGTGTTGGTGTGGGACATCTGCAACAGAGATATAGTAGACATACATTAGGTGTAGCACACATGGCTGTCCACATGAATGGATGTCATTGTCAACACAACCACATTCTCTAATGGACTCACATTGACACTCTTTGACAGGCTCACAAATACACTCCCAAACCACTTAGTTTGCCACACTGCAGTAATGCACAGGTACTACATGCACCACAGGGGATATCTGGAGGTTCTATGGACTAGGGCATGTGAACATGTTTGACATCTGTCGGTATGCCAATGGTAGTTATACTGGGAGTGACTGTGGTTGGGAGCATCATACCCCACACGCAGACACAAGGTGCCAGTACTGACATGCATGTGTGCATTGCTTCATGGGTCTGTAGTGGTTGGCTGTGCAAGATAGCTCTACAAGGCTGGGTGAGGGGTAATTCTTGGCATCACACCACCTGACAATGGTGTGCAGTGTGGTACTGGGGTGTAGTGTCTGCAATGTCCCACACAGATAGGTATTGTATGAACTGTCCTGACATCCTGGTTACCATTGTGTATTTCCATAGCTTTGCAATGCATGCCATGTCTGTGTTTGATAGTCCTTGACATGGACATTGCCTGGGATGCGCATGTCCCACAATAACGTACAGTGACATGTACAGGTATACCTGGTTTGGCTGGCACATGTGTACACAGAATGTTATCCTCAGATATGCCAATACTGGACTGGTGTGGCAGAACCTGTTTATAGTCAGCAGGTTGACGCTGTACCTGCATTGATAGCATGATACAGGTATTCCCTGGTGTAAGTGGCATTGGTCCATACAGAGCATATGTGTAAGGCATTGTATGGCCTCTGTGGATCACATTTGATGGCACCACATATGTTGCAGGCATCCAGTGAGGAACATAGTGAAGGCACATTGTCCGCAATGATGTGCCTATTGTACTGCTGTACAGGGTGCCATGCCCTCTGCAGCCCACTGCAATCACACCATGCCTACTATCTGTCATCAATGTGCAGGGTACTACCAACATAGCAGAATATTATAGGCAAGTGTGTTTGTGTATGACACATGGGCTCAGGATGTATTCAGGGTAATAGTAGGGTTGCATACTTTGTTCACCAGGCCTTTTTCCAGATGTAGGGGTATGGCTTGCCAACACAGTCCCTTGGCTGACTGACATCTGTACTCCTCATGAGATGGACATTGTGACATATAAGATGGACACCATATAGGAAAAGTACAAAATCCACTCCACAACATGTCCAGTGGTTAGACACTCACAGCCACCTCCACACAGACTCTGACAGTCTCACACACACACACACACACACACACACACACACACACACACACACACACACACACACACACACACACACACACACACCTGCCTTGTTCTGGGATAGAACCCCTACCTAACTAGTGTATTACACTACAGCATTATGCAGTTACAGCACACGCTATGGAGATTACTGGGTTACAGTAGTCCCAGAGGCGTATGTCTAGGTGGTTGACATCAGCAGGATTGCCAAAGGTGGCCATGTAAATTGTAAAGAGTGTACATACTCTAAAAAGCATAGTTCTTGTCTCAGGCAGACAGAGACACACACACTGGTCTTTCTTGGAATAGAACCCCTACCTAACTAGTTTATCACTCTACAGCAATACACAATTACAGCGCACGCTAAGGAGAATACTGGGTAATAGCAGTTCTAGAGGTGTATTTCTAGGTGGGTGACATCAGCAGGATTGCCAAAGGTGGTCATGTGAATAGTAAAAAGTGTGCATAATCTAAAAAGCATTGTACTTGTCTCACGCAGACAGAGACACACACACACAGTTGGTCTCGCTTGGAATAGAACCCCTACCTAACAAGTTTATCACACTACAACAACACGCAGTTACAGCACATGCTACAGAGAATATTGAGTTACAGCACTCCTTGAGGTGTATTTCTAGGTGGGTGACATCAGCAAGACTGCCAAAGGTGGTCATGTGGGTTGTAAAGCTTCTGCATATTCTAAAAGCATTGTTTCTTTCACAGGCACACACACACACACACACACACACACACACACACACACACACACACACACACACACACACACACACACACACACACACAAACACACACACTTGATCTGTCTGGGATTAAAACACCTACCAAACTAGTTTAACACACAACAGCATTAAGCAGTTACAGCGCACGTCATGGGGATTACTGAGTTAGACAACTCCCAGAGGTTTATTTGTAGGTGAGTGACATCAGCAGGATTGCCAAAGAAGGGCATCCCAAGCGGGTTGCACATGTCTATTACCTGCGTGTACCCGCTGCTTACTGTCAAGAAAACATATTTACACCTGCTTAAAAGTGTCTTATGAAGTCCTAATTGACTGTATCAAGGCTTGCATGTCTTGAACCCTGGCCACGCACACTGAGGTCACTGGATGTGCTACTAAGCCATCTGGGTTGTACACATGTTGCATAGAGTCTATAATGCACATCCTACTACAGATATTCCACAGTACTGAAAACAAATGGGACAGTCCATTTGTGTACATATGTACAGTACCCTTGAATGTACTGTACTCTGTGAAACAACATAGACAAGTCTACATCTGTCCAACTGTCATAACTACATATATATATATATATATATATATATATATATATATATATATATATATATATATATATATATATATATGCATCTACAGGATGTGTACACACACACACAAATCTACACATCTGAAAGTCCTTTGTGACACAGAAGGGTTCCAAAGGAACTGATGTGTACACAAAACAGAGGCATCTCTTGTGTTATAACATTTAAATCATACACAATTCACCAGAGAAGGGATGGCTGTTGTGTATGTGGAGTTTGGGGTGGGGAATGATGGCTAATATAATCTACCCCAGGGATTGTGGAGTCAGGGTGGGGGAATGATGGGTATGGACCTACATCCCAGCGACCACTTCTGTGTCACTGTTCGACAGTGGCACAGCAAAATAACATACCCAACTGTAGTCGTGCTTGACTGTGTATTCTTTACCATTCCTAACTATGTAATCCTTTGTAGACACTGGTCACCACAGATGGCTACCATGGTATGGTAAAAGATATTACATATGTGTATGCCTGGCTACAGGGTAGTCACACACACACACGCACACACTAGCCAGTATTGTGCACACACGTCTTGCCTATGTAAAGGTAACTAGTACAGTGGTATGCAGTTGGGGTATGTGCCACAGAACACATACAATTACACTTACAGATTCCATGTCTGAGCTTGGTGACATCACAGGACCAATTACTTGCAGTGGGGAGGGGGGAAGAGAGAGGTATAGTGGTTGACAAGGATAAAGGCCAGTGCAAAAGGAGGTAACTCTTTGGAATGCAGGTTGCAGACACAAACACAACCACACTCAGCCTTTTCTGAGACACATACAGACACACTCAAGCATTTGCTGACACACACACGCACACAGTTGCCAGTGGTGTGATCAGAACTCCTACCTATCTAAGAATCACTATTACAGTACTATGCAGTTAAGAGATGCACCACAAAGATTACACATCCCAAGGCAGTCAGACTGCCCTTCTACAATTTAGGACAACAACAGGGAGACTGACAGTCATGAAGTACATAGCTGTAGACCTGTGTGTTTAAAGTAGGTGTCCATTACAACCTGTATGCACAAACAAGACACACCATCCATAGGTAGGCCTGAGAGGTATAGTTGTAGCACAACAGTAACCTGAACTGGAGTATGACCATCTGCGGAATGGACAACTACTATCACTATAGGGGGTTACAGTGGGCATGCTCATACACTTAATAGCACAGGGCCATTTGGGATGCACTATGACTACAACTACACAAGGTTATACTGGGCATGCTCATACACTTAGTAACAAAGGGCTTGTTGGATTCACTGACTCAAATAACACAAGGTGGCAGTGGGTACGCTCATACACTTAGTAGCACAGGGCAGTGGGTATGCTCATACACTTATTAGCACAGGGTTGTTTGGGATGCACTCCGATTCTAACCACTGAAGGCCACTGTGTGCATGCTCAAACACTTACATGTACAGAACATACTGTAATGGACTCCTATTGTAAACACACAGGTTTACAGTTATGTACATCTTACCTGCCAGTATATATGCACATCATACTGGTTTACTACCTGATACCTGTATGTGGCCTGTAAATGATATATCTGTGTCTGTGCTGTGTGATACACATGCATACATGTACATGAAGTACTGACATATATATGTTAAGTATACACATTCATGCATGTGTGGACGTGACAGACAATAAGTTACCTGGGTCGCAGAGGCAGATGCTACCTACAGCATGTGTCACACACCTTGCTGCTCTGAAAGGCATACATTGATAGCAGGTTGTGGACAGTGGCATTATACGTGGAACAGTGGCACGTGCAAGCATAATGTGTGAGCCACATTGTGTAATGGTACTGAGGTGCAGTAGTTAAGATGACCTCTCCTGGCTGTGTTAGTAGTTGTTATTATTAGCAGGACTGCTTCCCTAAGTATATCTCACATTGGTCATATACACAAGTTCTGCCGCTGTCCATCACCTTACATGGGGCATTTGCTACCAAGCACATTAATGCCACGTGCAGTGATGTCATGGTATGGGTGGCAACTGCTAGACCAAAACAATGAGCCAATGTCCTGCTGTTATTATGAGGTTGTCCAGTGTCTGTCATTCCGGGCTGTCATGATCAAATGATGAGCCTTCAACACAGAGCACAGGCATCCATGTTACATGTGTGTGTGGATAATACCTAGGTCACATTTACCCATATAGCCGCATTCCAAGGAAAATGTCCTACACACAGATGTAACACCCTGACACTTACATGGCAATTGCATTGGATACTTATGCTAACCCATGCTAGATGTGTGGCTTTAGTAATCCATTTGCTCAATGTAGAACCTACAATGGGGAATACTGACATCTGTGCAATGAGGAACACCTGGCTGAAAGCTCTGTAGTGCACAATTGCACTACCACCATATAACTCAGATACAGACATGTGGGCCATAACAGTGGTATGGACCATTCCAGGTGGTGGAGTACACATATTTGTAAAGGCTACTCGCATGTAAAGACCACTACTTTGACATAACGCATCAGAGATGAGTCAGGTACAGGTGACAGTGGCAAATGTTGCATTCTAGGTTGTATCCTCCTATACATCTACCACCATGTTCTACACTACCAACACACATCCTTATGTGGCATGACATAGTATGGTAGACCACCAGATGACTCTCAATTGGTGGACTGTACCTAGGCCTACTTCAACTGTGCAAAGTACCCATGTACAGACACAGCTGCATAATGTGTTATGCAATGCAATATTACCACTGTTTGTAACCAGCTCAGTTTTACACATACCAGGGTCCCTCGGATGTTGTCAGCATTAACACGGTCAACTGTCACTGTACACCAGTAAACAACACCCTCATGGTTGGATATGACCTAACCGTACCTGCCTTGGATATGTACATCCCGCACTCATACAACATAAAATTACATTACCATAACTTTTATTTGCCTTTCTACATACAGGTGGCTACAGTCATTACACACATGCACATGGCAGATAGCATGCTAACAGTACATAAGGTTCGATGTTTATGTTGACAGAGGTAATATCCCCTCTCTACTGGTCACCCATGACACCTATCATATCATACAACACTCCATGTGGCATGTATGTCTTTAGACATGTCCACCTAATGCAATGCCTACAAACATGCCCAAATAACAGGACCATAGTACCTACACAAGGCCTGCACTGACAGACTCAGGGAAATCCAGCTCTGCTCTGTATGTTCCTGAGTATTCACAGATGATATGTTCATGACATGTACAGCCATGTGTGGCCACATCTCCAACATATACCCCATGTCAACAATTGCAAGCCATGCATGCTGTGTGCTGTCTGGAAATTAGTCTTAGTACTACAATAGCCAGTACATGTTGGGGTGAGATGTTTACAAGCCACAGACCTTGCACATGCTTGAATGAGTGTACTGCCGAGCTCTAACAGAGCACATTGCTGGCACTCTTCCATTACACATGAGGTGTGCGTGGCAAATATGATGTGCTCACTGTTGACCATTACAGTGCCCTGGCATCACCATGTCACTGTCAAAGTAACTGTTCGTAGGAGCATGACATGGAATAATGCTGTGTGTCACGGTGATATGTGCTGCTGTAATATATGTACACTTGGCTACTCTGTGAAAGTGGTGGTGTCCTACCAGTACATGAATGCAACATCCATTATGGTGTAATGCTCAGCTATGTTTCATACATGGTGTAGGGAAGGTGTGGAATGTATTCTCTTGACTTGCTAGTGCATGTACTGATGTAGACCGCATATGTGTGCATGTATTGCTGTTTATGTAGATTCCATGTGTGTACAGTCTCTGATGTCTGAAGGTGACTGTTGTCTTAGCACATCATGCTGTTGCAATACAGCCTCAACATTGCCAACTGTATATGGTGATATGCTCTAAGTCCAGTAAGCCGTACATGAGGTATGGACAGATGTTTGGACATGACTACTAAGTGGTGGGGCTTCCTTGCAGATGAATGACTACTGAGGACAGCTCAATGGTGTGTTACAACCAGTCCTACAATAACCTGTGTACCTGCTAAGGTCAGGTTTTGTTAATTGAAGTGAAAGACAGACAATGTAGAATGCTGTAAGGGTGACACTGAAGGCAAACCTCATCACACCTGTAACAGTAATACCTCCCCCTGTGCATATATTGTGCATATATCAGCACAGTTGTCAAAGGAAAGAGTCAGTAAGCATTGTACTGGATGCGATAGTGCTGTACTTCTGTGGTACCTATCATGACATAGGCAGGTGTTTAATTCACAGTACTGGCACGTGTGGGTGTGTCTCCATATATATGTCACGTATGGTTGGGAATACTCCCACATGTTATCACTCTCCTGAACACTGTTGTTGACACCAGTACAGAGTGAAGTGTAGAAAGATAGGCATAGGCAGGAGGTTAAACCTCACACATGTAAAGTGTCTGTATGTGTGTAACATAGGTGTATATTTTATTTATTTTATTTTTATTTTACATTTGTTGACCGGGCTAGGCTAGCTGGAGAAATTTCCATTTTCAGTAGCGGCCCGGGGAGAAAAGCTCCACAGAGTGAGATACATACAGAAAATGTAACAAACCAAAAAACAATGATAACAATAATATTCATAATAATGGAGTTAGTATTAGGGTTTGCAATAACAAAAATAAAGACTAGTAAACCCTTCAATGTTAAGTAGTACTAACGGGTTAATTCCTATGACACACAATACTATCTACATGACAAGATAAAAATTGAGAAAGAGAAGGAAGAAAAAGAGAACTTAATAGATATAGTCAAAAGGAAAGTATGTAAGGAAAGTAGAGTGTAAGAAAGTAAGGGAAAAGATAGAGATTAACTGTGGAGAAAAAGCTAACAGTGGGGGAAGAAGAGTAAGACAAAGAGGGAGTAGTGAGTGAAGGAGGAAGGGAGAAAAGTTATATTTTGTTAGTAGTAGTGAATTAGCTAGTCAGGTTTATTACATGAACAAAGCCAGTGATTTTGGAAATGCAGTTTAATATTTTGTTTGAAAAGAGGCAATGATGTAATCTTTGTTATGTTAGTAGGTAACAAATTCCATTTAGCCCCAACAGCATTGGTAAAAAGAGTCACCAGCATTATTATTTGATTTTATAGTACTTGTCAGAATTTTACTGGAGGAGCGGAGAGAGTTAAGATTTTTATATGGGGTAATGAGTTGTGAGAGTATTGGGGTATTATTTGGTTGGTATAAGATTTTGTGGGCAATGCAGAGTTGGTGGATTATCAGATAGTTCTGAAACTCAGGCCAGCCTAAAAGTTTTAAGTTTATACAATGATGTGTTTTATAGGGGTTGCCAGCAAAGCGGGCAATGTTATTATAGCAGGTTGCCAGTTTGTTAAGACTTGTTTTTTTGAGATTGGTGAAGATAGGTGAAGCATACAGAAGAGTAGAGATAAGGTGGGAGTGAGCGATCCTTGTTCTAGTTGAAGGTGTGAGAAAAGGTCTAATTCGATATAGGGATCCTATCTTTCTATTAACTTGTTTTATGGAGTTGTTAATGTGTAGGTCAAATGAGAGATTATTGTCTATTGTAATGCCTAACAATTTAGTTGATGTGTCAGGTGAGATGACAGTGGCTGTTGGAGGAGATAGAGAAGTGTAAGGAGAGGTCCTGGATGTGGGGTAAAAGAAGAAGTTTGGTTTTCTTTGCATTTAGTAAGAGGAAACGACTAGAGAACCATGTTTCTACGGTATTGAACACAGTTTGGGTGAGAGAGATAAGTTCAGTGGTAGAAGATGCTGAGCAGATGAGTGTAGAGTCATCAGCGTATTGAATGCAGGTTGCTTGAGGGATTATAGTTTGAAGATCATTGATGAAGAGGGAGAAGAGAAGTGGTCCAAGGATGGAGCCTTGTGGAACACCAATGGAAACAGGCAAGAGTGAAGAGGTGTGGTTATCCCAGAGGACAGCTTGTTTTCTATCTGTGAGGTAAGATTTAAACCATGTAATGGTTAGGATGTCGAATGAGAGGGATTCAAGAGTATTAAGTAACAAAGGGTGGTTAACCATATCGAATGCTTTGGACAGGTCAATGAAGAGGGCAGATGAGAGTAAGTTGTTGTTGCGGTTCTGATTAATGGTATCTACAAAAGAAAGCAGGGCAGTGGTGGTACTGTGGTGTGGTCTAAAGCCATGTTGACAGTTTGCTATTATGTTGTGATGAGAGAGATGTTGCACGAGTTGCAGGTGGATACATTTTTCCATGATCTTAGCCAAAGGTGAGAGGAGAGCAATGGGCCTATAGTTAGCGTAGTCAGTTGAGTGTCCACCTTTGTGTAGTGGGATAACATGAGAGACCTTCCAAATTTCGGGATGATTCCTTCTTTGATTGTCCTATTTATGAGAATAGATATAGGATATGCAATAACCTTGGCAGCTTTTGAAGAAAAAGAGATGGGAGCTTATCAGAGGGGTACATGGTTTTAGTTTTAGAAGAAGTTTGTGTATGTATGATGTAGAGATAGGTTGTAGTGAAAATTTAAAGGAGGAGTTAGTTTGGTTACGAGATGGGCAAAATTGTTGGCATTAAGTTGTTTAGCTAGAGTTTGGATAGTTTCTGTGAAGAAAGAGTTAAAGGCATCTGCAGTCTGCTGTGGGGTGTCAGGATGTGCATTTAGTGGGGAAGGTGTTTTGGAAGTTCCTGGGGAGAGGAGTTTATTAATTGAGGACCAGAATTGTTTTGAATTATTAAGATGAGTTTGTTGTAGTTCGATATAGAATTTCTTTTTGTCAGTTATTACTGCCTTTTTAGTTAGGTTTCTAAGCTGTCGGAAGTTTAGAAGATCAGTATTATTTCTGTGGGTTCTCCATGTAGCCCAGACTTTATTTCTAGTGAGAATGAGCTTTTTGGTTTCATTGGATAGCCAAGGGGCTATGTTAGATTTCATTCTGATAATACGTTCAGGAGCATGGTTGTCAAGAATGGATAAAAACATTTTGTTAAAAAGTAATACTGCATCTTCGAGAGGAAGTGTTTTTAAGGGGTTCCAGTTACATGCCCTGAGTTCAGTTTGAAAGAGGTCCAGATTAAAATGTTTGGAGGTGCGTAATTTTCTAGTAACGTGGGGGTTTAGTAAATCAGCTTTATCTCTTGTTATAAAAGTTAGAGAGTGGTCACTGATATCATCTGGCAAGGTTCCTAGTTTGTAATTATTTTTTACTCTGTTTATAAGTATCCAGTCTATAATGCTTTCTCTATTAGTTTGTTTATTGAGCCTAGTAGTGGAAGTGATGGTTTGAGTGAAACCATGTAGGTTGATATGGGATGAAGGATTTTCTTCATTAATGTTATTCCAGTCTATGTTCACGCCTAGTATGATAGTTTCCTGTGGATAATTGGTGGATATGTGACTAAGAAAATCTTGAGGGTAGGTATATTGTTGCCTGGAGGCAGGTATATACAGATGATATTTAGGGATTTTTTTGAATTTAACTGGAGTTTGATCATGATGGCTTCTATCCTGCTATCTTGAGTTGGTATGGCTGGGAGGGTAGTGACATTTAGATGATTTCTAAAGAGAATTGCAACACCACCACCTTTTCTTTTGGGACGGTCGAGTCTTACCATATTGAAGCCTTGGGGCGTGATCTCAGTGTCTTTAGTGCTAGGTTTTAGCCATGTCTCTGACAGGCAGAGAATATCAAATGCGTGTGTGTGAAGGAGGGCATGTAGGTAAGGTACTTTGTTGTTTAGGCTTTGGGTGTTCAGATGTCCTATTAAGAAGCTATTATTGGTTTTAGTAATAGGTGCTAGAGGGGAGGGGAGAGGAGGACCGGGGTTAGGATGGATGTCACCATCTTGAAGAGTGGGATTGCTGCCTTTGATTGTAAGGTAGCACCTTTGTGTGGTTAGTATTTTGGTTTTCTTATCGGATGTTTTGTCATAGTTGAGATGTGTAAGTCTGTGGAATTTAGGTAGTTGATAGCTGGGGGTAGGAGAATTAAAAGGATATGGAATAAGTGGAAAGAGAAATATAGAGGTGTGTTTGCAAGAGTGGAGAGTTTGGGCATAAAGTGATTTCTCGTAACAGGACAGGAGATAGACAGAGTATAGAGTGGTGAACAGTAGGAATGAGAGTGAGATTTGGGTTGGCAGGTATGGGGCCATTGTAGGATGAGTACAAGAGGTAAGAAATGGATAAGGAAAGTAGAGGAGACAAGATGTAAAAGGGGTATTCTACTGTTGGAAATAGATACGAAGGAATAAAAGGAATAGGCAGAGAGGGGATAGGAGTAATATAGTGAAGGGATAAAGGTTAAAGTATGATGTTTAAGTATCAAGATGTTGTGAGGAGGAGGGATAGGAAGAGCACAGTGGGAGTGTGTTATGTTAAAGGGGTGTGTATATGGGTGGGAGGATATTTGGTGGGAAGGGGAGGATTGGAGGGTGGGATAAGGGTGTGGCAAGAGATGTATAAGAGTAGGACCCCTGGGGTGGGTGGGAATTGGGGTAGGGAGGGAGGAGTGAGCCAGAGGCTTAACGAGCAGCGGTAGAAACAACAGAAGGTAGGGAGAGGAGACAATCAGAAATGCAGGTAAGTATGGCAGGAGCAGAAAGTGTATGGAAAAAGGAAACCCAGGTAGACCAGTGGTAAAGGAGAAGGTATGCAGTAGAAGGTCAGAAAGATGCAGAAGGAGGTAAGGAAGAAATGGGTGAGGGTAAGCTGAGAAGGACTGGCAAGATACTGGAGCAGTACTAGCACTATTTCCACGGAAATAGGCAGACTGTCAGGTAGAAGATAGAGGCTAAGGGAGAATAGGAGAACCAGCAAGAACTTTAAAGGCTAGTCAGAGGCATATGAAGTAGCAACTAAAAGAGAGGAGAGCGCCACCTAGTGGCCAGGGCTGGTAATTGAGAGAGCAGGAAATAGCAGAGAAAGGACAGGGAAAGGTTGCAAGGAAAAGGAGGAATCGTGTAAAGGTGGGAGTGGGAGAGCAGGAAAAAGCAGAAAGGACAGGGAAAGGTTGCAAGGAAAAGGAGGAATAGTGTAAAGGAGAGAGTAGAGTGGTAGTAGAGGATCAGAGGAGGAGAGATACTGGCTGCTAGGCACACAAGCACGGGCAAGCTATTTGACTCAGAAGGTAGACTTGGTAGAGGCTTAATGAATCACTTATGCAAGCCCACTACCTACTTTCAGTTTCTTGACTGTGGAGGAATATAGGAGGCAGGCAGATTTCTAGTCACTGTAGGCAGGCCAGGAATCATCCGATACCAGTAGGGTGAGAGGCAGGCCAAGGTTCAAAGTAGGGATTAAGTAAGAACTTTCTAGGGGTAGACGGGTAGGGAGGAGGAAAAAAAAAATATATAAGAGAGTTAGTAAAGGTGTTAGAGCAAGGTATATAGTGTAATCATGTAATAAGGACAGTTAGAAGCAACACAGTACAAGTTTCTAGCAATCACTTCATAATAAAACCATGTAACAGGTATCAAGAGGTCACATTGACAACAAAGCTGAAATAGAAAATATCTATTCATCTAGCACTCAAACCTAATTAACAGTTACTAAAGCCTAGGTAGTGGAGGTATCAATGCATTAAAGAACAGGCAGGTAAAGACACAATAAAGAAGTACAATGTATATAATTAACCTCAAAACACAGAAGTAATAATTGTTATAGGACATATAGACCTGGTAGGGCTTTGTATCAGGGGCACAGATACTATAGCAACTAATAAAATTATCTAGTAAAATTATCTAAGGAGAGATTAAAAACATTACACCCAATATAATGTTGCAAATAAGTGGAGAGTCGTTAACAGAGATCTGCACGAGAGCACACCACTTAATTGTTGCAACGCTGACTTGCGATGGAGCATATAGTGTTCCTCACAGAGTTTACAGTGTGTTTTTAGATAAAACTGGCAGAAAACGCTACAACACCTAAAATAAGGTTAGCGACCTTGCGTTGGCGCATATAGCGATCCTCACACAGTTTACAATGGACCTTAAGATACAACTGTCAAAAAGCGCTAAAACCCTTGAAATAAGGTTAGCGACAGCTAGTTAAAAACCTTAAAATAAGGTTAGCGACCGAGGCATCTTTGTGAATGCCAGTGTGTGTGTGTGTGTGTGTGTGTGTGTGTGTGTGTGTGTGTGTGTGTGTGTGTGTGTGTGTGTATGGCTGTCCATGTGTATGGCTCTCCGGTTCCTGGAGTGAGGCTGTATTTTACCATAGTGAAATGTTAATGCCCCTCCCCCCATCCACTCAAAGCAATCTAGCATCCCTGTTGATATCATCAATCGTAGATGGGCATACTAACCACCTGTTAACATGTACACCCTGGGGTGAGACCTGTTGTTACATAGCCCACTGATTTCCCCCCTCCCCACATACACTCACTGAACTGTAGTATCCCTGTCGACTTCCTCAATCTTAGGTCATTCCAACTACCTGTACATGTGTAATCTCTGTGGTGCGTCTTGTAATTGCATAGTATTATAATGATGATATGCACATAGGCAGGGGTTCTCATCCGAACACTGGCAATTGTGTATGTGTGTCAGAGTGTGTGTTACTGTATCTGTGAATCCCTGAGTGTGTGGGTGTGTCTGTGTTTGCATGCTGTCATGGCAGTGGGTATTATTGCTTCCCAATGAGAAGCCACTATTTCCACTGGCCTTTACCCTTGTCTTCTGGCATACCACTCTTTTACCCATTCTGCGCTCCAGGTAACTATACCTGTGATGTCACCTACTATGGATGTGACCCTCTGAACACAGTAGCTTACTGCACAGCTATCATGCTCTTGGATCATTAGAACAGTAAAAATAATTGAAACATTGGAGACTATAACTGTGATGTAGAAGCTACAACGTGCGTGCAGGTATTGTCATACTGACCTGTGGCTAGTCAACATGTACATACGGGACTCCCGCAAACACCAACATCCCCCGGCAAATGCAACTATAAAAGAGGAAGGCAGAATGGCAGAATCAACATGCTGTTAGTGTTGTTACACATGATACATACTGTCAAACGTACAAAATGCATTCTACAACTGCAGTAAATGGTATGTCTGCTGCCTGTCAACACTGCTCAACAATATTAATCTACAATTGTCTACCTAGTATGTTCACCCTGTGCATCAGACCATATGAACATGTCCCTGCACCGATGGTGTGGATGACAGGGATGCAGCACAGGCATCATCATATGCATAGGGTGATAATGTTTGCCAGAGGCCTAGGCTGTGCCATTAGATGACATCATGCATGTGTGTTAGGACCTGTGATATCATTGGGTGTGTGTGGATGCCATGCGTATGAGTTGAGGTGCCCTACATTTGTTTCCAGTGTGTGTGTATGCATGCACACAGATCTGGCATGTGGCTGGCTTACACAGGGGTAATATTGACAGCTGCAGATGGTACAAGGCAGGTTTCATGGTGTCTGGCCATGGCCACGTGACCTGTGCCTGCCAGAGGTTGAGGTCCAGATTGGGCACCATCTGATAACACATGTCCACTGGATCTGTGTCCCTGTTGGGACCATCCAGGACCACGTGCACGTGGCCTACTGTGTCCTGGTGTGTACTGCACAGCACCAGCTGCACTGCTGCTGCTACCGCCACTATGGGAGTGGGCATGTGCAGTAGCATGTTCACGTAGACCTTCAACAGGTGATGTAGCTGACCTATGTCCATGTGCCGACACCTCAATCCCACCAGATGTTCCAGCACAGACATTCCACGCTCGAGGATTGACATGCCACAGTCAAGGAATCCCACCATGTCACCCAATCGTCTATCCAAAACATCTGCAAAATGATGGTGAGCATTTACAAGTGCCTGGATGTTGTCAGTTAATGAATGGACAGCAGCCCTCTGATGCCTCAGAACTTCTCTGCTGTGCCATTCACCACATCCCTGTGCCTCCATTACAGCCAGAAATATTCGTCTGGTGACTCCAGCTGATGTGCTTGGTCTTGCAGGGGCATGTTGGCCAGTGGTCCTACTACAAGCAGCGCTCGGCACATGAATGTGTGGGACATCACCAGTCTTTTGACTGGGATCATGGTGTGCAGGCACAACTTCCATAGTCACCACACTTCCCTCTTCCATGCTACCACCCACCAACAGTCCTTCCTCTATGGCCAGTGGTGATGGGGTATGTGCAGGCAGGGGAACTGTGTGCGAGGATGAGGGGGAGACAGGTGGACTGGCAACCAATGGCACAGATTCAGCCCCTGACAACCCTGCCTGTGCCTCACTCATACCACCATCATCACTGCTAGAGTCTGTGGGGACACTAACAACAGGTGGACCGCAAGAGGGCAACGCACCTACATCAATACCTGTGAGGGGAAGACAAGAACTGTAGATTGCAAGTTATGCCAGACACACACACACACACACACACACACACACACACACACACACACACACACACACACACACACACACACACACACACACACACACACACACACACAGGCAGACAGACACACAGACAGACAGACAGTTAGACACAGACAGACACACACACAGACAGACACACAGACAGACAGACACACACAGACAGACAGAGACAGACACAGTCAGACACACACAGACACACACACACACACACACACACACACACACACACACACAGACAGACACACACACAGACAGATGGACACACAGACAGACAGACACACTCACACTGACACACACACACTGGCACACACTCTACATGCCGGTGATATGGCAGATGGCAATTATAGTATCAGCTTAGGCAATTATAGTGGTACTTATCATACATTCCTGAGTTGCACACAACAGCATGCATGTGTTATAGCAGATGCCATGCACCTTACATAATTATAGTGATGGTTAGAATACATACCTGCATTGCACTATTTGTGTTAGTAGCATATGCCCCATACCTGCAACACAATGCACGCACTTTGCACCATTGCATTGCACTGCCATGGTGTGTGCAACATACACCACATGTTAACAGACCATCACTGACCTTTGTACATCTGCCACTGATGCTCTGTGTTGACCACCGCCACTATGTGTGAGGACGTGAGCTGGAGGGCATGTCAACTGCATACTATGTTTGCCTGAGCCCTAGCTTGCATATCTCCCCCAAAAATGTGCATGTCTGTTCAACATTATTCCACCTACCCCTGAGCTGACTGTAGACATTGTGCATGTGGCTGTACACACATGTTTGACATGGCTGTCCCTACTTTGCAATGGTGCCACACACCAGCACAGGTTTACAGTACACCTGCCTGCTGTGTGACGTATGACCTTGCCAATCACATGTAGTATGACATGTCTTCTGCTGACATGGTGAATGACATGCATACATATGTAACACAATGGTGTCCTTTCCATTCTACAGTATGGTAATGGTGTCCCAATGCAGGGACGTGTTATACTAACATGGGCCTTCAGCTGATGTAATGTTGTCTGTCCACCCTACAAATATGCAGGGACATACTGCACATTGAGCTGATGTGCATAGCCATTGCAGGGCATCATGTGGTTTCACAATTGCTATACAGTGTGAGCTACTGACACAGTTCATAGCCATAACTATGTTCACATACAATACATATCTAATGTGGATTGTGACCCACGTCACCAAGGTGTATACACAATAAACCCTAATGTGGAATGTGTGACACCGGTCACAGAAGGGTATACGGCTGACACCCCTGCACATCTGCAACCATATTACTGATACCTGGCAACTATGCCCACACATGGCTAACTTACACGTACTCTATGTCCCACATGCCATCTATGTACCTCACACAAATGAGGAGCAGGCATGACAGTGATGTCTGACACCAGCAAGGTGAATGTACTGTATCTGTGGCTTGATTTGGATGTATGTGTATGTTGTGCAACACATGTATGTATTTGGATACTGTATAGGTAAATGCTTCCATGTCGTGACACACTCCAGATGTTCAAGACATGTTATGAGGTGGTTACATGTTATGCCTACACAAGCTGTGCACAGGCCTGTATGATGTTTAGTGTTTCACATCTGCAATATCACCATTACACAAAGGCCATAGTTGTATTGTGTCGAGCCAATGTACAACAGGATGTACACACATGTACATCACTTCTACTGTGTGTGTTGCTTCATGTCTCTGGCCATCCTCCATGGCCAGGTGTACACATGTTCAGTCCAATGGTTGTGATGGCCATCTTATTTCACATGGCAGTGTTATCCCATATGACATACACCCATAGATGTCATATGCCTCACTGAGGACGGGGTTATGCAGACAAAGGGTGGTATGTATGGAATGTGAGACCTGTTTTGCAGGATAGTTGAGCAGTGTTGCCATCAGCCCACTACATGTCATGGACATGTCTGATAGCACATGACATTGTGTTACATTCATAGCAAGGGTATACTCCTCAAGGGTGTATCCTGTGGGCCGTGCATACTCCAGCTCCAACACATTTAGTGTGTGTGCACACATATGCTCTCTGTACAGTACTGTTCGTAGTCCCAACATGTGTAATGCTGATATGTAGTACCTGTCCCTACAGTGGAACACACCTCCACCATTGTATTCACTGTTGTCCACACATCTGGCAATGACAGTTTGGAATGTTTAGTGTAGGTGTTTCATATAGTCTTCAATTGTTTCACATTGGTAAACAGTGTGATGCATTGCAGGTCTGACCAGTTTCCATTAACAGGACCACCATACATTATGTGTACATGTGTTATGGCAGATAGCATGCTATTAATATGTTCCATGCATTATCAGGCTTGGTAAATAATAGAAATCTCACCTGACACAGGCTGCTGTTGCTGCAAAATGCCAGAGGTATCTAAACATGGGTGTCACAGCAGTAAGATCATTATCAACACTTGTGTGATAGCTACAGAGTGCAATGTCCATGTTAGCACATAAGCCAGTACAATACACTATACTATGGAGTATGCACATCTGTGCATACATAGAGTAGCAGACTATAGTATGTGGCATGTGTGCATACATACCTTGCATATGATGTTACATTACATATTGTACAGTAACACATGTAACTATGTGATATATAGTTGTGTTTTATGTGCAGTAGTGATTTACCAGGCAACTCCAGGCTCAGTGGTTGAGAGACACCCACCTCCACAATACCAGCTAAAGCTTGTGGATGGAGGTCTGCAGGTGTCCCCAGGTTGGCCAGTAGATCCTTGGTATGTGTGAGTGGGGGCTGGGTGAGTGACTCTCCACCTGTTGCACCTTGTTCCCTGGCAATTGCATTAGCACGCTGTTTCACCCATCTTATCAGGTCAGTGCAGTGTCGGCGCACCTGTGACCTCCAACATCATTTACCCTCCTACAGAGTTCCTCCCACAGGGCATCCTGCTGCTGTGCATCCTGTGGCACATGGCTGAAGAGTGTTGTGCAGTTGTCGAGGAGGTATGGGATGAGGACCTCATCCTCCAAGTGGCTGTATGGCAGCAGTCTGCTATGTAAAAAACACAAAACGAGCCAGCACAAAGGTTAGGGCAAGCAGAAACCTTTTTTTATTGTGGCATATTGAAACAAATAACTGCAAACCGGTTTCAGCCTAGACAATGGCCTTCATCAGTGCAAAAAGAAAAAAGTTGGAATAGTGCATCCTGGTGTTCTTTATATACTAAAGAATTTAAAGATGTATACACCTAAAAAATCCTATAAAAATTAATTCATGAGAACAACATATAATGCAAATAAAACAAATAAAAAATATATAATAGTAAGTTACCAATAAATTGGGAAGATTAACTAGTTCAAACCATGAAAACCACCAATTCAAATCCATGTATGAATACATAGCCAGCAAAAAGCTTTATCCATATTCATTCAACCCAGGTTTGAACAAAGCACCCAATCTGGTAATCCATAATGCTTCCATGTTATTGAGCTTATTATGAATGAATTTTGCCGATTGATTAATCTCAAAATATTTTTTGCAGATTCTGACCTCTCTCAAAGTTCTTCTGGTTTTCATTTTGGGAGGTCGACATTCCAACCACCCATGGATAAACATGTGGCCATATTCAGGGAATGTGTGATAAAAGATTTACATTTCTCCCCTGGATATCAGCCTATCAAACATAATCTGACTTCATCGGAGCGAAAAGGGTTACAGGAACTAAGTTCCAACCATGATATTGTCATTTTGCCAGCTGACAAAGGGGGAGGTATTGTGGTTATGGATCGGGTTATGTATATTGCCGAAGCTAATAAACAGTTATCTGATGCTAGGTTTTATATGCATATGGTAGTAGACCCGTTTATAATTTTCATTATATGTTGTTCTCATGAATTAATTTTTATAGGATTTTTTAGGTGTATACATCTTTAAATTCTTTAGTATATAAAGAACACCAGGATGCACTATTCCAACTTTTTTCTTTTTGCACTGATGAAGGCCATTGTCTAGGCCGAAACCGGTTTGCAGTTATTTGTTTCAATATGCTACAATAAAAGAAGGTTTCTGCTTGCCCTAACCTTTGTGCTGGCTCGTTTTGTGTTTTTGATACTTTGGTTTGAGCCGTGCACTGGATCTGTCGTGCGTGACTTTTTTGGTTTGCTCCATATTGTCTGTTCACACGCTGGGGACGTCTGGTTGGAACGGCAGCAAGATTTGTGGCTGGATGTACATTGTTGGTCTCTTTATGGATTTTCCATGTTTATTGCACCATTTGATTATTGAAGGAGTCTGGGCTTATGAAGATGACTTTTTTCTGATACTGTTGGTCAGTGGTGGAATTTTGTTAGATCTGTACTGAGTTACCTTCGAGTATGCTGGTTTTCGTTTGCACTAATATTGTGATTTATTCTTACATTGACTACTGATGTGACCACCAGGTTCGAATTTTTGTGTTTTCTATTTGAGCCATATCCAATTTTTTTGGGCTTCTATTACATTTATAAACAACACTAGACGCCACTTTGAGCCTCTTTTTGTCGAGTCACTCATTTTCACAAGCTCAATACTTTTGCGATTTATGTGACTGGGACTATTTAGTTGACTTACATGAAGGCCTATCGATCATGTTGGGTTTGGATTTATGTTCGTGATTTGAACAGTGAAATGGATATTTAATTTTGAAGCTCGTCCTACTGGGTGACTTTATTCTGCTCGGTTGGGCTCACGAACATTTGCAAATTTTCTACAGATTGTCTTGGGACATGGACGTGTTCATCTAACATCGGATTACCTCATTGATTGGGGTTGTGCTTTAGACATTATTTATCATTATTATTTTCTACAGTACTTGTGATATTGTTTTCACAATGTTTTGTGCTGTTTTTTATATATTATGTTTTTGCAAACATCTAGCTGTTCTTTTGTAGGGATTGCATTACTGCTTTATTAACCTTCTAGGTAGTAACTATACTTTGGTAGTTTATGCTGTTTTATTAATGGGATTGATCTTAGGGAATTGAATATGAATCGCATTAAGCTTTGAACCTTTTTGTTTTTTTGGCACTTACCTCTTACTGGTATGTTTAAATTTAGAACATATATATATATATATATATATATATATATATATATATATATATATATATACATATTTTTTCTTCCTCTTTGAGGAGTGCATTTCTTTTTATTCAGGATTATATGGTTCTTCTGTAATATAAGAGGTGGGCACATGGTTCTTATTTCATAGGAATTGAGTCTGAGGCAACTATTTTTTATTTTTTATTATAATTAAGGCTTTATCTAACAAGTTTTGGTACCCTCACATATAGGATTTCTAGTTCAGACTTCATTTTTCATTTTTTCTATTTTTGATTATTTTTAATACATTGCGCTTTGGTCTTTTGTAATAGACTTATTGATACACGGTAGAGACGTATGTCGACCGTATTTTGATTATATATATAAACTTTCTAAATACTAATGGGCCTTTGAACAGTGGGAAACAAAAAAAATTTAAGATACTATTAGATCTACCATCTTTTCAAAGTTGGATTTTGTTTTTTCACTAATCATTTGCCTTAGACAATTTTATAATGTTGATCCCTCTTTTGGGACTTATGGTTACACGGTAGAGACGTATGTCGACCGTGTTTTGGTCTAACAGACATTTTTACAGGAATTTGTTGTTATGGCAACAAGGGGCCATTTCTTTGATAATTTTACTCTATACATAATTTGGCACTGGAAATTACTGATCAGCAGTTGTTACAAATGTCGGCTGCGAGTGTGATCTTTAATAGTTATCTGAATTGCTGCAGTGTGTGTTTTCTCTATTAGGGTACCGAATTTGTTTATGCCTTGTTTGGGACATCATTTTGTTGCCCGGTATGAACCAATAAAACCCTGAATTTAAAAATATTTGCATTTTTTGTTTTTTTGGGCTTTATAAGATTGTATCGATTCAATTTACACATACCTATCCAGTCAGGGGTATAAGTGCCTATATTCTGTGTTCATTGAATTTGGATTTGGTCATTTTTTCTGACATTGAGATATATCTATTGTGGTTGTCTTCCTAGATTTGCAAACTTTGGTTATATGATCAAAAATATGGATCTTAGAGGGATATTGCAGGGCTTAGCAGCTGACAAAGAAAATTTGGAAGCCTTTGGCTTAAATTTTGCAGACTCTGGTAACCCTAACACCCACGTAGGGGACACTAAGTATGTATGTGGTAATTTGTTCCACAAAATTACAAAAAACATGAGGGCTTTAAGAGCCAATGTTTGGCACTTGAAGCTCTTTAAAGCTTACAAGCTAAAAAATATAACCCCTCGGGGACTCAGAATTTGGATTCAACCCTTAGTCAGCTTGGTTGATGAAGAATTAACCAAAGATTGGGAAAAAACTCAACATGATGTGTCCATGTTATTCATGGACACATTGGTCTCATACTATGAACGTATGGTGGAACAACAGACAACTGAAGTATATAACAGTTATCTGGAAGCCCAAGCTTTTGAACAGGAGGAGTTTTATCACAACCATGTCAGGGAATTAGCAAAGGACCTAGCCAATTTGGAGACACAGTTGGTAAAAAAGAAAACGCAGAAGTTTCAGCGTGATTTGACTGATTATGAAAAGGGTAAACCATTCATGGTTCAGAGAAATGTAAGATTTTTTGACTCATCTAGTAGAGTTAATAAGAAAAAGAGGCCTAGATCAATATTGAAGAAAAACACTTTTTCTACCAGTAGTGTCACAGATGAGGATACATCCTCAGTCACAGATTTTGAATGCCCTTTCAATCAGGGGTCTCCAGTAGCCAAGAGTAAACCCTCAGCAGACCCTTTAGATATAGGAAACGCAGGGGGGCAGGAAACATAGGGGAAGGGGCTTGCAGTCTGCAACAGTTACTACAGAAGATAGTGAAATAGTCAACAATGTGCATAATATATCTTCCTTTGAACTATCCTCTGATCACAATAAAGTTCTTAACAAGGGTCTGAATTTTGTGCCTTCCTCCTTTGTTTCTGAACAAATATTTGTGAATGAATTAAATGAATTTTGCCGATTTATTAATCTCAAAATATTTTTTGCAGATTCTGACCTCTCTCAAAGTTCTTCTGGTTTTCATTTTGGGAGGTCGACATTCCAACCACCCATGGATAAACATGTGGCCATATTCAGGGAATGTGTGATAAAAGATTTACATTTCTCCCCTGGCTATCAGCCTATCAAACATAATCTGACTTCATCGGAGCGAAAAGGGTTACAGGAACTAAGTTCCAACCACGATATTGTCATTTTGCCAGCTGACAAAGGGGGAGGTATTGTGGTTATGGATTGGGTTATGTATATTGTCGAAGCTAATAAACAGTTATCTGATGCTAGGTTTTATATGCATATGGTAGTAGACCCGACACCTAATTTTAAAATACTTATTGACTCTTTCCTGGATATGGCCACAGAAGAAGGGGTTATAGACCAACATATTTGTAAACAACTAAAGGTCACCAATCCTATTCCCCAATACTTGTATTTGTTCCCAAAAATACACAAACATCCCATGTGTCCTCCGGGCCGACCAATTGTTTCAGGCAGAGGCTCTCTTACGGAGCCCTTGTCTGCATTTCTTACTTACTATCTCAAACCTTTATTGTCTAGGGTTAGGTCCAGGCTTAAGGACACAACTGAATTTTTGAATATCATTCAGGATACTCAGTTGGAATTGGATTGGTGGCTTTGCACATTGGATGTCACCTCCCTATATACTAGTATTCCACATGAGGCCGGACTTTCAGCTATAGCTTTTTGGTTAGAAGAATCAAAGCTCTATTCTGTTGGATTTAATAACTTTCTAATCAAAATGACTGAATATGTATTAACCAAAAACATTTTTTTCTTTGATGGTCAGATATATTGGCAAACCAGGGGTACGGCAATGGGGGCATCTTTTGCCCCGATATATGCTGACCTATTTATGGGTTTTTTTTAACAAATATACATATATGACACTGGCAACAACAAGTTTCTGGTAGAATTGGACATCTGGAGGAGATATTTAGATGATTGTTGGATGGTGTGGCGGGGTGATACACTTTTGGCTAATGAGTTTGTTCAATATTTGAACAACAATTTATGGGGTATTAAGTTTACTTTGGAGACCCAATACCAAGAGATTATCTTTCTGGATGTTAAGATAACCAGACAAATTGATCATACTTTGGCTACAAGCGTGCATAGAAAGTTTCCACAGTATAACTCTCTTTTACACGCTACTAGTAATCATCCCCGCCACATCATCAGCAACATTCCTAAATCACAATTCATACACATGAAATGTATTTGTTCATATACAAAATCCCATACGGAATCTGAACAGGATCTTTGTGATAGATTTATTCAGAGGGGATATAATATATCTCGATTTCAACGAACCATTCATGAGGTTAGGCATATGCCACGTTCTCAACTATTAACATATAAACATGAACAGGAGGCCTCTACTAGTTCTCGAGCACAACCCATCAGATTTACAGTAACCTATGGAAATAATACTCCTTCATTTAGAAATATAGTTAATCATCATTGGGTATTTTGAGAGCACATGAGTTTTTATCTGACATATTACCTGAGACATGTGTCTTTTCATATCGCAGGGGCAGGACGATGAATTCACATTTTACATATTACAAAAAATTTCATCCAATTACATCCACACAAACCACTTTATTTGGGGATCCACTGGTTGATTCATTTCCCTGTGGTCACTGCAGTGCATGCAGGTATATGGCCAAAATTAAAGAATTTTCAAGTGCTAACACTACACGGGTCTTCAATATTAGGATTTTTGGTAATTGCAGTTCAGATTGGGTGGTATATTTGGCCACCTGTACATGCGCTTCATTTTATGTAGGCCAAACTTCCCGACCACTGAGATTTCGTATTAGTGAGCATCTTAGTGCAATCAGAACTAAAAAGTTAACCAATGCTTTATATAAGCATACTTTGACTCACCAAACTGCCCAATTTCAATTTACAATTATAGATAAGATTCAGCTGCCGAGGATGACTATGGCAGGCTGGCATGATAAGCTCAATAACATGGAAGCACTATGGATTACCAGATTGGGTGCTTTGTTCAAACCTGGGTTGAATGAATATGGATAAAGCTTTTTGCTGGCTATGTATTCATACATGGATTTGAATTGGTGGTTTTCATGGTTTGAACTAGTTAATCTTCCCAATTTATTGGTAACTTACTATTATATATTTTTTATTTGTTTTATTTTCATTATATGTTGTTCTCATGAATTAATTTTTATAGGATTTTTTAGATGTATACATCTTTAAATTCTTTAGTATATAAAGAACACCAGGATGCACTATTCCAACTTTTTTCTTTTTGCACTGATGAAGGCCATTGTCTAGGCCAAAACCAGTTTGCAGTTATTTGTTTCAATATGCCACAATAAAAGAAGGTTTCTGCTTGCCCTAACCTTTGTGCTGGCTCGTTTTGTGTTTTTGATACTTTGGTTTGAGCCGTGCACTGGATCTGCCGTGCGTGACTTTTTTGGTTTGCTCCAGCAGTCTGCTATGTGGCATACCTGGAAGACATAATGATGGAGACAGGTCAAAGTAACTCACAGAGAAGTACAGCAGTACAGCTGAACATACATGTGTAACACATTTATTAAGATTACAAATACGTCTTTGTAAATCTACATGACACTAACACCACTGACATGTATAGGTCACACACATTTGACACCTACTGGTGTTGTGATGTTATCACCATATATGTGTGTGTCATGTGATGACTTTGCTCATACACCAAGTGGATGTTGTCTTGACGTGGGCATGTTTGTTTGCCTGTAGTGGTGTCTTTACCTATCAGCACATGCCTGGATGTGTTCACATTAATGCAATTGACCTTAATGCTGTGTATATGTCACATATATAGTCATACATAGCCATTAGGGACATGACCTGTGACCCTGCAAACTTGCAAGCATGTATGTGTTTTGCCATATACATCTACATGGCACTGTACAACTGTGTAGCATCTTGCCATGTATTGCCTGTGTTGCACATGTGTAACACATGGGACAATAGCTAGCCTGTTGGTATTTGCAGGGTTGGATATCAACTATAGCATGTATGGTCATAGTGATCTAGTAGACTATATGCTCTGGGCCATTTATGAGCCTAGGCTGACGGGTTACCTAGCTGTAGGCAACAGACAGGTAAGTTTCAATGGCCAGTTCAAGCAGTGCCACAGAACTGTTACACATGGTTACTGATATATTTGGCATGCAATCATCACACCATGTCACAGAGTGGGGCAATGTGCAGCTTTGTTGGACAGGGATGCATAGTATGGCAAGAGTATGTTAAGTGTATGGGACAGGGATCTGTCAGGCATGTTGTGATCCTTGTACTAGAAAGGTGGATGTCCATGACGTATGTTTTTATTTGGGCTCAGGATGTGTTAAGTGTAGCATATCCAACACCTCTGGGTTTGACATGGCTTTATTCAGGGTAGGCTGCATGCTACATAGTGCAGCTAAGGATTGTGACGGGCAGTGTAGGCCATCTACACATGGGCAATAACCCTTAAAGGAAATATGTGATCTATTATGGGTCACATGAGTGTTGAGTATGGCTGAGCAGTTATCTTTATATTCCTGGATGGCATCCTGTCATGATTAGGGGTGCCACATATGACTACCTGTCTTTTGTGGTGATGTAACTATCAAAGGGAAGTACTGTCCAGCTGCATCGCATGCACACAGTTGCCATTATGTTGACCGCTGCCTAGGTGGTAGTTAATGGGTACAGGGTTTGTAACACAGGGGATGACAATGCAATACTTAGCTGTCAGAGTGTGGCCATACATCACACACCACATATATGACACACTAAGGGCCTTCTTTATGTTGAACACAGCACACAATGAGTCAACTGTTGCTCCTAGTTCATAGTCATTTGCAAACATCAATAGGCTGATACCTTCTGTGTTAGTCCATGTGGTATAGATAACAAAGAGGGGGAGTACCGGGAATGACCCTTGTATTACTGTGGCTGGCACTGGTTTAATGTGCATGTATTCATCAGACACCTTCAGTAGTGTGGGTTCTGCCAGCAGTCTAGTTACCAACCACTCCTGTTACATAGTAATATACACCTAGTTTACTGAGTGTAGCTGGAACACAGTATAGGTGATGGTGTCCTACAACCTGGCAAGGTCATGATATGCAGTGTGAATCAACCCTACTGTCATCTACATCTGTACTGAGTACATCAATTACGTTGACCACGGTTCATGGTCATACAGTCCAGACTCAGCAGGGTAGTTGTGCACTATGTCCCATTATCAATGGTGTCTCCCCCTTTGTGGGGTGTGATAACTGTTGCTGTGCACCATTCGGTGTGTACACATCCTGACATGGAGCTATGATTGAACATGATGTGTATGTGGATAGCTGAATGTTCTTACATTTGTGTAGGATACACCCTGGGATGTTGACAGATCCCATAAAAGCTGTATGTATGGCTTTAGAGAGTGCAGCTTGTACCTGCATAGTCGTTAGTACAGGGACCCTGTAGTGTACATGGATATATTACTAAGTGTAACTGCTGGGGGTGGGGGGAGGTGGGAGTGGGTTTAGGTTCTCCGATACCCTATCTGGATGAAGGGGAGCTATTTATGTAGGTGCAGTACTTTCCATGCCATAGTGCTGTACAGCACGGCAGGTCTTGTCATTGCCATTATGATTAATGACACAGCTATAGAATGCCCTGTGCTTGCCTCATAATATGTGGCTGATTAGTTCCACAGCAGCTTTGCATGGTTTTATATGGTGTATCTGCATCTTACTGAGGCTGACCAGGGATCACCTACACTCATGTGTGTTCACTCTTGCAACAGTTACTACCTTCTGTGGTACAGTTTAACACATGGTACCACCAGTTTGCCCACTTGTATGTGTTGGGATGAATCCTGGCTCTGTTTCAATGGCACAATCACTGCACATATGTGACTGCTTAAGGTTAATTTTTGTAGGATTCAGCATCTGCACATGCATTGCCCATCTGCATGGGTGCCATGGCACTCACCACTCTGCTCTTAGGAAACATAATATTGGTATTGGAGACTAACTATGTGTAGCATACTGTTAGCCCTGTTTGTGTGACTACTGTGATACAGGTCAGTGGGGTTGATGGAATCCAACATGCATTGAGTGCAGGTGTTGGTACATGAGGAGTCTTCCCAGTTCATACTGGAATAGTTGAGAGTAGCCATTATTATGGTTCTGTCTCAGACCTAATCTTTTCCATTACAGCACATTATGACAGTTGGGAAGTTCGCAGCCTGGTGGGTGATTTGTCTCAAGATGCATTTTGAATTCCACTTTGGTACAAAGGTAGTTGCTCAGCATAATGCATCTGAAGTTATGCAAGTGCAATTAGCGTGGGGGTGTACAGATCCTTCAGGAATATGGACACACCTGCAGCCAGTGTGTTCCAATAAAGGATAATGGGCAAGAGGTGAGGTATGTGTTATAACATAGTCATGCAGGTGTGCTCTCCGGAGCATTGAAACATGTCTCAGCCACTGCAAAGATATGTTCTCCATGTTAAGGATTGACATATGTGTGTCCATATAGTGTTTCTGACATGTATCATTGTGTAGCGAGACCCACAGTTTATTGCTTGGCTATCCCTGTAACAGCAGTGGACCCTCACTTGAGCCATGCATGATGAAGATGCTATAGGGGAAGCATAAGCCCTAGGCAGTATCCAGATTCTCAGGGGTGAGAGGTGCAGGCCCTGTCTGGCAAAGCATCATGGTCTGTCAATCATGTTATCACAGGACGACAGATACTGGATACCTTGTGACATGCACCACTACACTAGACAATTGTGGAATACAATTCTTTTGTCCCCGTACTGCAGTATCATTCTGGCCAATGGCAGAATGCTTCACAGGCCTTAGAACATACCTGTATGGGTTACAAGACCTGACAGTTCCTACATGTGCTTCCATGCAGTCCAGGCTACTGCATCACAGGTCCTGCACAACAACATGGAATATGCCAGAGCCATGTGTATAGTTCAAAAGGTAGTCTGAGTGTATGAGTATGTGGCTAATCATGGCAGACAGGTAGCTGACAGTATGTATGCCCTCGTATAGGTCGGTGTGTACCATAGTGCTAGCGTTTGCATTCACAAATGAGTACTGTTGGGCATGTTTCCAGTCATGTGTTCAGAGGTGTGGCACAATTATGTAAACTATGCCATACAGTTTGTGTATTTCGGTGTATGTCTCATCCTGCTTGGGGGGGGTCACTTGCTTGGCCAGATACGTAGACGTGTCTGTGAATGTGTGTGAATTCCGGTAGTGTGTTTGGGTATCCTTACTGCATTCTGGTAAGGGTATGTGTTGGTTGTGTTGATGAGCTACATGTGTTAACCTACACCTCATGACTGTCCAGTCCAGTCATGGCTGTAGACTGGGCTGCCTTCCAGCTTACCCCGTAGCTGCAATCCAAACAATGTGTCGGGCGTGGTGTTAGGTGGGTCTGGCAGTGTACATGGCATAGAGATTACATTCCCCCAGGATGGCCACATACACAAAGCTGACATTAGGAAACACCAGTAGCTGACTAGTGGACATGCCTGTATGAGCATTCAGTACTACAAGTACCAAGTACCATATTTAGTTTACGTATTGCCTATGAAGATGTTTTACACAGTGATGCTCACATGTACATACTAGTGTTATGGACGTGACAACACTGGCTCTTACGGAAACATTGTAACTACCTTTAGCAGCAATCCTCCTCTGAGGAGCACGTCACATCCTGTTAGTTGACTACAGATGATGCAAGTGTCTACAGGTCTGTTTCCTTCTCTGGGTATACACTCACATATCTACCAGGACCACAAGCTCTGTTGGGCACAGACACCAACTTTCCAAACAGAGTCATGTATCAATAGGCTCTGATGCCACTATCAACATGATCAGGATATAATCAGATAGTGTGAGCCATCACCTATGAAGCGGCTAATACACATGGGAAGCTGTCTCCTACATCTTACCCTCCTACTGAAGATGTTACACTGGAGTTAAAGATGATATGCAACCTGTTTCATTACCAGTGCTGTGCACTGCCTTACATACAGTATGTGCAGGTGGCTGTTAGGTTGGGCTACACAAACCTGATAGTTCAACCAGTGTGTCTGTACTCTCAACATCCACTCTATATAGGTGCACACATAGCCATTTGGCCCAGCCCAGTAACAAGGGACACTACACAGTTGCATAACATGTACACATGCACAGCTGTTATTGCTTGCAAATGATAATAAAGAGGTGGATATTACAAGTGTTATGTGCATGTATAGTTACCTGGCTCTTCCAATTATCTTTGCTATCATGCTGCTAACCTGCCAGATGAATACTAATGCTATGTATTCTGTCATTAAGGATTGTAATTGCCAATAGACATAACTACTGTTTGCATTACATAACTGCAAGGTACAATAGAATACAAATCTGCCTAGAATACTGTACATTACACAGTTATTGGCACAATATCCCACAATGCACACCATATTTGCACGGTAAGCCCACCTTTAACATGTTCATCTTACTTATACACTCATACATATGTCGACTGTTACAATATATCGACATATACTATCCCCTGTTAAAGCACATATTTGTTGGACCAATCCTGACACTGACAGTGGCTGGAAGTGAATTGGTGGGTTCCCAGCCCATATCATCCCTTGTGGTGTATGTGGAGTGGGCCGTGTGACCTACAGCAGTACACACATAGAATACTACAAGCATTACTACTACTCAACAATACATCGCTACAAGATAGATGTTTCCACTATATGCATTGATTACACTGCAATTCTTACAGTACAGATACTACATACACAGACATACTACGTTATACATACCGTCTTAGTAATCGGAGGTGTTATTAACTGGCGTAATACTCGTTTTCAGTTAATCTTTCAGTGTTTTGTGCTGTCCTACAGGTAGATACAGATGGACTGAATGTGTGATAAGGCAACCTTTTATAGTTACAGATAAGTCGTATCACATTATACCACACCAACTTGCTCCACACAAAATACTCCCAATCACTCTCATTCCCACTAGGCATATTTTACATCACCCACACTACTTCCCCATCCACATATAGTGCAACCCTATAATTCCTATTCAGACCCCCCACCTAGAAACAACTTAAACTTTATAACCATGACTATCACGCAACTAAGTCTAGTCTGTCTTCTCATAATCATAACAGACCAATTCAGTATTAAACACATATGCTCTCATTCCTACTCCAAAAAAACGCAATACTTTCTCACACTCCTCACCAAACTCCAACATCTGTATAACCATTTTAACTCCAGGCTCACCATAAGTGGGGATATCCACCCCAACCCAGGCCCATATCCATCCTGTCCAACTCAAACTGCTCCAACACAAATGTCAGAACATAACATCCCCACTTTCTTTATCCCTGGGCAAATCAACAACAGCAGCAAAACCAACCATCTTTTAATGCTAAATATTAATATTAGAAGTATCAGAAATAAAATACCTGAACTCCAGGCCACAATAGCACACTACTCCCCAGACATAGTTGCTTTAACAGAAACCTGGCTAAATAAAAACATAAGCTAACTCAGAAGTTCTCCCTACCGGCTACAATATCATTAGACAAGACAGACCACTTCGTAAAGGGGGTGGAACTGCCTTACTGTACAAGTCAAACTTAACTGTCTGTCAATTACCAAACTCCTACCCTTCCCCCAATAATTGGGACATACTTATCTCACAACTTCAACTTCACCCTAAAAAGGTCGTCACCACAATTGTGATCTATATTCCACCTGGTAATACACCTGCTAGTCTTGAAGACTTCTTATCCTGGTGTTCTTTCACATACTCACAAGAAACCCTTATTCTGGGGGACTTCAACCTAGATTGGTTCACCTGTATATCAGAACCACCAAATAATCTAATAAATCTCCATGGCTACCAGCAGCTAGTCCAAATTCCAACTAGATGTGATAAAAAATTTAAAAGGGAATCCATCCTTCACTGGATCCTAACTAACAACCCCACATTGTACCCTCACACAGGCAGTCTCCCAAACACCTTAAGTGACCACAATATGATATACTTTATATGTAGTAGAACAAGCATATTCAAAACCACTAACTATATATCCACTAGAAACACAAAAAAATTATCTCCTGAGGTCCTCAATACTTTACTCTGTAACTGTGACTGGACCCCCCTAAAAACCCACCCACTTGACCAGGCTGTAGCATATTTCAACAAAACATTTCTACAAAACCTGGACACTGTTGCTCCATTGCGCAAAATCAAGGTTAGAACCTCTACAAACTCCTGGCTCAATAAAGAAACCAAACAAATCCTCAAGTCCAGAGACACTGCCTGGCTTTACTATCAAAAAACAAAGAGACACAAAGCCTAACTAAGTACCAAGAACTGGGCAACCGTGCAAAAAAATGCATTAGGCTGGACAAAAAATCCTACTACACAACATTACAAACTAAATACCAACACAACCCGCAAACATTTTGGAAAAATGTAAACCAGCTACTAAAATCCACCCAAAAGGCTACCCCCAAACCAACCACTCCTGACACTAAAGTTCCCATTGAAACACAATTCAACTCCCACTTTGTGAACTCAATTCTATCCTTAGTATCACAGGACAGTTCCTTCCTCACTATCCCCCCAACACAAATAACACTAATACAAGCTTTACCCTCAAAACAGTTTCCACCACTTCAATCAAAAGCATGCTCTTCAAACTAAAAACCTTATCAACAGCAGCCAACCTACTCCCCAGCTATTTCTTGAAACTCACAGCAGAAGCTACTGCTATCCCAGTCTCCACTCTCATAATCAATTGTTGAAAACTATGTGCCCAAACTCTGGAAAATATCCTATGTTACACCCATACATAAAGGCGGGACCTCCACTGAACTTAATAACTACAGACCCATTGCTTTACTTTCTCCCCTGGCCAAAATCCTACAAAAATGCATCCATACCCAGATGCTAAACTATCTCCTAGACTGCAACATCCTGTCACCTACTCAGCATGGTTTCACACCTGCCCATAGTACCACTACAGCCCTCCTCTGCTTCACAGACACAGTAAACCATCTCAAAAATGAAGGCCTACAAGTGTCAACTCTTTTTTTGGATATGTCCAAAGCATTTGACACAGTCTCACACCAAATCCTGCTAAACAAACTAAACCAATATCATCTGTCAAATTCCACTCTTACCTGGTTCCAAAGCTACTTAACTGACAGGTACCAAGCTGTGAAATGGGAAAATTCTCTCTCTCCTTAACTGCCCATAACTATAGGAGTCCCACATGGTTCTATCTTAGGACCACTACTATTCACAGTCTTCACAAATGACCTCCATACCTCCACACAGCATGCATCTATAATTCAGTATGCAGATGATACTACCTTAATCTGTGCTGCACAAAACATTCCCACCCTCCTGCAAACAACTCAACTAGCAGTCTTTGACTTTGAAAACTACCTTACCAAAGCCCAACTTATCTTCAATCCAAAGAAAACTCAGCTTATGATTATAACCAGTTCTAACAAAAACACTAACAGTCAATTCACTATCTACTCCACTAATGCTACTCCAATTGCTCCAGTAGCACAGACTAAGCTATTGGGAATAACCATAGACTCCCACCTAAAATTTGATAGTCATCTCAACTTAACTATTAAAAAAGTACATGCCAAACTGGGGTCGCTCTACCGTATCAAACCATTTCTTACCTACAACACAAGATCAGCCATTGCTCGCTCCCAACTTCTATCCACCCTACTCTATGCATCTCCCATTCTGACTAATCTCAACAAAACTGAACTAAGCAAAATGGAAGTCTGCTATAACAGAATTGCCCACTTTGCTGCAAATTGCTCATATAGAGCTCATCACTGTACTGCTTTGAGACAGCTCCACTGGCTTGAACTTCCCAACCTCCTAACCTACAATCAGCTCTGCCTCTGTCATTCTATCTATTACCTCCCCAATAAGTGTCCTGCCCTCAAAAACCTAGTACGTCACTCAGCCAAAAGGCCTCTTAGATCATCAAGCAAACTACTACTAGAAGTCACCAACAGCTACAATAACTTTGGAGATGCACTATATAGTAGTTCAGTGGCTAAAAAATGGAACTCTGTCCCTACAAGCATTCAAAACACATCATCCAAAGCCTCCTTTAAAGACCTCATCAGGCAACATCTCAAGGAAAGTAGACAGTGCCATGATTGCTCCCCAGGCTAGTGAAAGCGGATAACACATACTTACAAAATCTAGAGCACTTGATAATAGTTTTCAGTCTTACTCACAAACACTGGCTAATCTACAATGTATGTACTGTACCTGTGTACTATGTATGTATTCTACCTATGTTTCAAATTTCAGCTGTACACCACAAATCTATGAATTACCTTTATTTTTAAAATTAATATTTTTTTGTTTGTTCTCTCCACTGTAACTGTTTATGTGCCGCATACTACTGTAAAAACATGTCTCCTGTAATTTGTGTGTATATTGATCATGTCTAAATAACTAAATGTGTCTGTAATTTTTCTTTGTGGAGCTTTTCTCCCCGGGCCTCTGTTGAAAAAGGGCCTTTTCAGCTCAGACACCCCCGGTTAACAAATGTAAAATAAATAAATAAAATAAATCAGTAGCATGCTATCCTGAGGACCAATTGGTGTTCCTAAGTAGGTAATTACATGCACATCAGCTGCTGTGCTACTGCCTTAGCCAATACCATGGCTACAGTGGAGTATAATCAAGTACTCCACTTGGGCATTGTCCCTTTGCCTTACTTGTGAGGAAGACAGCGTGGAAGTTTTGTTTGGAATCTATTGCAACAGATGTATGGAGACGAACAGTAATATATTGTGTGTAATGCCTAGAGGAGTTGGTCTAAATGTGAGTACTGCTGTTATATTTCTGAACATTGCTACTTGTGCAAGATTTGTCTGTACCTAATACTTCTCCATATGTTTCAGTCTGGCCAGGTTGTTTGACCAGCTCAAGGCTGCATAGCTATGCATATAATGTTAGGGGGTATACAGTGTGCCTACCAGACATATTTAGTTTGGTGTTACTGCGTATCATACTGCGCTAATAATCAGTACTCGGTAAAACTTCCTGGTGTATGAACCTTTCAGCCCTCTGAAACTGGATTAGTTCATACAAACCCTGTTACATCAGCAGCTGTTCAATTGTATAACGGCAACTACTTCACATAGGGCCATGATAGTGTGTCTGTGTCCAGGTATGTTAAGGTCTCAGCAGATGTTGTACAGTAGTTGCATAATTGGTTATGGTATGACAGTATGTACTGATGTAATTATTTCAGTTGTGGGGTAGATGTTGGTGGGTGTACATAGCACATGCAGGTGTGTAGGGACCCCTTTCATACAACGTCTATATGTGTGTGGGTGTTCTTTCCCTGTGTGAACACCTATCCCTTAGTGGACTAATACTATGGTAATTGCAGGCTGATTCATTAGGGCACTATTAAATGCTTCCTGTATAGCATGCAGGTACTGTTAGTCCTTGAATCCTTTTGGCAATACATCGGAATGTAATAAAGATTTGCAAAATGAAAGCTGTCAGTGTAATTCTGTCATGGATATTTGCAGTCATTGCAGTTATGTTGGTGACTGTGTCCATAGAAAATATTTGTAATAATGTATTGGCATATACTCTTCATATGTTATGTTCATATTGTTTGGGGGGGGGACGGAATGTGTGATTGCTATGGTCCATGTTATACTCAGATATGATCACTTTGGATACTGTCTACAGACATGTATGTATGTGTATATATATATATATATATATATATATATATATATATATATATATATATGTGTGTGTGTGTGTGTGTGTGTGTGTGTGTATAGATATATACATTATTGCATACGTTTATCTGTACCTCCATAGATGTGTAGATGTTTTAACCTATCTATATCAAAATGAATCTATCTCTCTCTCTCTCTCTCTATATATATATATATATATATATATATATATATATATATATTTATATAAATAAAACTATATATGAGCACACACCTTTAAATGGGTACATGGCGGGTTGTCCTATTTCAACACATTCCTCCCTTTTGTGTTTTAACCTGTCTGCATACACAACTGCAATCGGTACATCCCAGGTAGCTTAGTGTTAGGTTACTTTGAGGAAGGAATACATGGTTGCGGGTTCTACTCCTGGAAGGTGTTATCAGTTTACCTCTCAGGGTAGGCACTGGTAGGGAAAGTGTGACTAATGCACATTTACGTGGTTGTGAGCAGGTTTGCCCGTGGTCTGCGTGACGTTAAGCAAAGGTCAAACATGTGAAGCGCTTCTCCGTTTACCATGTTTCAACAACACCTACTATCATGCAAACATGTGGAAACCCATTTACAACTGCTTAAGAGAGCTTTAATCCACTTGCATCCAAAAGCCCTTATTCTGGCCCTCAAAATAACCTAACAGCCCTTACAGGTCTTGAACCCGGGAACATGAACACCACAGTCATTGACTTTACCACTAAGGCATCTGAGATATATATGAACGTTATGGTGTGGTGTTTAGAATATACATTGTATTATAGACATTCCTCACTACTGAAAACAAATGTGACAGTCAGTTGGTGTACATATGTCTGATACATGTTAATGTTCATATGTTTGTGAAAGTAGGTGTTGCAATGTAACATGACAGGATGTATTATGAATGAGTAAGGTTCTTGCTTTGTGTCCTTTCTATATTGTCCCCATACTCCATGTATGCCCCTCCAGTTCACTTATTGGACATCCGACCCAGGCCCTCCTTGATTCATGATTGCATTACCCATCATTCCTCCCCCACCCCAATCTTCACATACACAACAACCACTCCTTCTACGGTGAATTAGGTTAATATTAATTGCTATAATACCAGAGCTGCATGTGTTTTGTGTACACTCCAATTCCTTTGGAGTGCTTCTGTGTCATGAAGTGTGTTCATAGATGTTTATATATATGGCTATTGATGTAACTGTATAATATATATATATATATATATATATATATATATATATATATATATGTGTGTGTGTGTGTGTGTGTGTGTGTGTGTGCAGACATCACTGACATATATATATATATATATATATATATATATATATATATATATATATATATATATATATATTTCATATTAGTTTGTAACAGTAATACATCTGTAGACTGGAATGTGTTGGTTCACAAACTACAGTACATTACAATGTACTGCACATATGTACGGAAAGTCACTGTCCCATTTCTGATCATTACAGTGAAATGCATATTGTATAAGGTGTAGTCTCAAGACAATAAAACATGTGGACACCTTGGATGGTGTAGTGGTACGTCCCATGACTGTAGTGTGCATGGTCCAGGGTTCGACACCTGCGATGCTTTACAAATGTTTTTTACTGCAGAATAAGGCTCATTTAAGCAGTGTAAAGCATGTTTAAAAGTGTTTGTGTGACATTATAGCAGCGGTTAAACACAGTTAAACAGACTTTGTAACGTATAACCTGTGCGCGCAAACACGGTCACATCCGCTAACTACTCCGGATATATACATGTCAATGACGTAACATCTCACTTTGTGCTGAAATAGCATTACATTCTCTGTTGACTGTACTCTTCTGCACACATGGGTTTATATGGTGATTCGAATGTTTATTATACAGATGATTGCTACCTATATATGCAAGCTGTAGTTAAGGTATACTTTTACACATGATAAACATCCCTGCCATTATCGGGATTGTAACCTCAAATGCACAGATACTATGCGGATGCTGTAACCATTCTACTGTTGACATTAACGTTGCTTCCACCTATTTCCTATTTAGATGATTTCTATGTGTAAGCTTGGCTAAGCAAAGGGCGGGAGCCCCCAAACTCACAGAGCTTCACGTACTCTTGAAATAACAACAGATAACAAATGTACTGTGAGACAATGCATTACATTCCTAACTACATTAGGCATAGCCCCTCACTGACACACTTCAAGGGAAAACTTGTTGTGTGAATGGGTAACAGACTATACACCCCTGGGATCATGTGTCCCAGAACCATACAGCCAGGGGGGTGGAGGAGTTTGTCCAGTTTGATAGCTGCAAGACCTGTTGGGGGAATTGACTGGTGTTAAATTTCCACATTAACATGTCCTCTTTAGATCACTATGTGCCCCTATCACCCTCCACAACCCCAGTCTTCAACAGCTTCCAGCAACTCTTCCTGGAATTGCTTCATTGGCTATGCTTGACAGAGGCTCAGTTACTTCATCAATGGTGCGGGGAAGGCCAACACACTGTTGCTATGCTTCTAATTGCCCTTGGGCAGATAGGTAGTAGGCTATCTGTGAACCTCTAAAGTGGAGGCCATCACAGCCATAATATGTGAATAAACAGACTTTCAGATCACAATATACAGTGAGATTTAACCATGTAGTCAGGAAACAGTTGAGTACAGCAAAAAACATATGGAACACTGATACTTAGTTACTCCAAAAGACTATCTTGGAGGCTAGAAGTCTTGTATAAGTCTAAGGCATTCTATTGCTTACCAGTAGGTTACCTACAGGGGAGATGAAAAACAAGCACAGATGGGGAACATGCACGCAATGATACCATATTGTCCTATGTGTCAGCCTTTGACTTTGGAATACTGGCCAAGGCTATTGGTACCCCCATGGTGCCTTATTTAGGAGTGTCTTGAAGGTGAATACCAGCTCCGTAAACAGCACAATAGCAGATTCAATGAGGATACTCAACACCAGGGGTTGTGATCACAACATGCATGCACTCACAGCACTCCTCATGATGGACAACATCAACATCTGTGCATTAATTGAAATCTGTCTTAAGGCTCCTGAGAGCACACCAGCACTACCAGACTACAACCCATACCACACATTTCAGCCACAGAACATGGACTGACAGACAAGTAGGGGCTGTATCCATATTCATCAGGGATACCTACACCTCCAGGTTAGTGGGGCAGCATGATACCTCTGTGATCATCCATGTGCAGCTAACATCAGCCACACCTGCAATGTGGAATGTGGCCTGCTAAAGATCACCCTCCATGACCCAGGACCTCGACTCCATCTCCCTGGAGACAGTGGAGAACACAACTATCCTAATGCACATCCTGGTATTGGTCGATGTCACGTACCATACCATTAACTGGGAAACATACTCCGGTACTCACTTCCAGGACCAGCAATTCCTGGAATGTATCACCTCACATGCCCTGTATCAGGTGGTAACCTCCCTAACATGGGGTGCAAATCTACTAGATGTGGTCATCACCAACTTGGGCAACAGGTGCACCACAGCGGAGGTTAACTGGTCACTGGTTAGATCTGACCATGAACTATTCACTGTTTCCACACCCTAGCATCTCCCCCACCCACGGACCACAGTGTATACCTTTCCAACAGCCACATTTACACTACTAGTGACAGGGGTGGGGGGTTTCACAGCCCCCACGCTAAGGGGAAACACTGCTCAAGATACAGACACATTTACAAATGCAGTCTATAAGCACCTACATGGATGTATGGATCGTGCCATCATAGATAAACCAAGACTCACTCCTCCCAGTCAAGGACACCGGTCTGGTGGACCTCTGCAATAAACAGGCTATACTACAGAAGTAGGACAGTGTTCCAGACAAACAGCAAATCCCACGAAGGGCAGACATCCATGACCACTATTAGTATGATGCGTAGGTCCCTCATGACATCATCCAAGGCTAACATCAGCAGGAGAATACGCAAAGATTCGAAAGATAACCACAAAGCCTTCTTTGGCTATGGCAAGGATCTATGTGGTGACACACAGATTTGCACTGTGCCGTTGAAATATAGCACAAAATATGCTGACCCTACTGATATCGCCAACATCCTTGCAGATACATTCAGTGCATACTTCACCCCCTAAAGAGCCCACAACACTTCCCAAAAGGTACAGTATCCCAACCATCAGAGACACACAGGTGGAAATGGCCCTCTCTAACAGCAGAACACAGTGTCAATGGAGGCAGATGTTGTCCCAGACTTCATCTTGCAAACTGTACAAGATAACCTGCCCCCCACCTAATTAAGCATTCCTACCTCAGCCTCTCCACAGGCTACATGCCCATACAATGGCGCGTGGCAATGGTTATTCCACTCCATCAAGGTGAAATCACAACTGACCATGGTAACTATCACCCCATAAGCCTGACTAGCCTGGTCTGCAATGGTATGGTTCGCATGCTCATGGCACTCATTAACAATGACATTGGTAACCTTTGAACACGTGACCCAACCCAGGTCAGCTTGATTGAGTACTGTTCATGCCTACTGAACCTGTTTGATGTCTTACATACAGTCACCAAGACATTAGATGATGGGGGAGGTGGTTCACACATACTACCTGGACCTCAACAAGGCTTTTGACACCATGCCCCACTCAGGTATTATTGATAAACACACCAGCCTGTACATTCACCCATACATCACAGGTTGGGTTGCCAACAGGCTTACACACACAACCCACATGGTACGACTAGCGGTCTCCAGGCCCAACTCTTGAACAGTCATGACTGGTGTCCCACAGGTCTCATTCCTGGGAGCCCTACTGTTTGACATATACATCTCAGATGTACAGGCAAACACAGGTGGACTACGGCAGACCATGCTTGGCAAAGACCTCAAACTGGGAGCCACGATTGATAGTCCAGCTGACACGAACATCCCTCAGGGGGCCTCACAGAGAACATCACAGGGTGCCAATGACACAGCCTTCAGCCAAGTGCCACTAACTGCATGGTCATTCCATTGTGAAATTGGCACCCACATATTAACACATGAGCGGCAGCCACTTTAATACAGATGAGGTAATGGGGTAACTGGGGACTAAGGTAGATAGTGATCTCCCCTTTGACAATCATATCTTCACAGTAGTTAGGACATCCTTTGATGTAGGCAATCTGATTACTACAGGATTCCCATCTAGACATACTGGGGTTATAGTGCCCCTTTACTCATCACTTATCATTCCCATCATAGGGTATAATAACCCATGTGGGATGTACCTCAGAGGACACGTCCAACAGCTGGGGGTACACAAATGTAACTCACCAAGGGGAATACTGACCTCCAACTTATGGCCTATGCAACCGGACTGAATAAGCTCCTGCTTTACTCAATGGCATCTCGTTTACCCAGAGATGATTTCCACTGGCCAACACATCCATGTCGAACTCAGGCTTGATGGATATGCTCCACCTATGGGAATCCATGTCACAGTGAGCCACACACTGTAGTGAGCTGACCTTGCCACAACAATAACCGGAGGATGTTGGAGGGATAGCTTCCTGTCACAGACACTCCCCATACTTTGGAACAACATCCCTAACTACATTATACAGAGCCCGTCACTAACACTCTGCAAGAGAAACCTTGAAGGGTGGATGGGGAACAGTAGATGCACCCCAGTGTTTCCACCATTGGCTCTGCTCCACAGAGGGATGGTTAATGAATCAATAGGGTGGCAAAATCTGACACATTTTTGGCTGGCATTATGAATGGCCTCTGGCAGTTGGCCAAGTACCTACCTATGAATCTATACATACATTATCTGCATATGCTGATAGCTTAATTTACTGTTCAGGTGTTGACTTACCTTGTGCCAATGGCTTTTGTGTGTGCAATAGTTGAGGGCTGTCTATGTTGGATGCACACAGTAGACTGCCTATACATGACAATTTACAGGTAGCCTTGTGCATGTGCCATCCATTTTACTGTGTGTGCAGGTGGAGAAATGTGTCAGTCCCTAGGTGCCTACACTGTCAGTGTGTGATCTATATGTTCCCTCTTTGCCAAGGCATGGGCATACTGGGCACGCCTCCATCTGCCTACTGGGGCTGGCTCAGGGTGTTCGTGGTCTGAGTACCTGTGTGCCTGTGGGGCCCTTGGCAATGGTGGTGGGCTGTGAGGGCCTTCACCATTCTGTTCCTGCTGCAGCTGTTTCCGCAGGACCATATTGTGTAGCATGGCACACACTATGAAGATGTGGGCACATGTGCCTGGAGAGTACTGCAAGGCTCCACCAGATATGTCCAAGCAATGGAACCATGATTTCAGCATCCCAAACACATGCTCTATGATGATTCTGGTTTGCGCGTGTGCCTCATTATGGTGTTCCTGCATGGGTGTGTGTGCATTTCTGATGAGAGTCATCATCCACGGTTCCAGAACATAGCTAGCATCTCCCACCAAGTGGCCATTTGGGATGTCCCCCCTAGCAAATAACTGATACAGCTGTGAGGCATGCCAGATGTGGGAGTCGTGATAGCTTCCAGGGCTGTCAGCACACACATCCATGACAATGTATTGCACATGACCTGGCAGTTGTTGGAGGGGTATCCCTTGCGGTTTATGTAGCACCTACCCTGCTCACAGGGTGGTGACTTGATGTGTATGTGCGTGCAGTCTATTGCACCCAGTACCGCTGGGTATTCTGCCACACGGTGGAAGAGACGCATATTGCTGGCCAACTCCTCCTGTGTTCGGGGGATGTATATGTGCTCATTGGCATGTGGTAACATGGCATCCAGGAACTGGTGTAGTACCCTGGATGCTGATGCCTGTGAGATACCCATGATATCCCCAGTTGGTTTTTAAAGGTACCTGTAGCTAGTATTCTCAGGCTTACACATACCTTCGTATCCACTGGGATGGATTCTCCTCTGTTTGTTCTGGCTCTGAGGCGTGGCCAGCACAGCTCCACAAGTTGCTGTAGGGTGTCCCTGTCCACCCTGTGACACTCTACTATCCCTAGATCATGTAGCCCCTGGTAGGTTACCCTGGGTCTGAACACTCTCCTCCTCCTCTTCTGGTGCCTGCTATGGTTGTGTGCATCATCCTCCACACCACTTTCAGTGTCCAACACATGCTGGTGGTTCAAAACTATGGCAGTCCCTAACAAGTACATAATAAAAGTTCCCTGTCTGTATACACCACTGGTGCAGAATGTATGGGAATACATAAATGTGTATGAGGTGCTTTCACACTTTATAGTATTGTGCTATGGATGCTGCTGATGTAAGTTGGTGTGTATGAGCTATTCCAGCTGCTGCATGTCTTAATTATGGATTTTGCAATGAGTACTGCATGTGTGCGGCCTTTAATGTGGAGATTTACTTGCCTGCCTTGATTAATTTGTTGCCCTTTAATTCACATTTTGACCTGGATCCCCTCCCATTATCAGGCATGTATCCACCTGCCGTCTTTCTTGTTTTGTACTTTCCCTACCCAGTCATGGGGAAATGTGCCTTATAGCTGATATACTGCATATTGCCTTTGTTCTGCTTTGACACTTTGCTGTTTTCTATGAAGTACAGCTACTCCCCTTCCCTGTTCTGCAGGTAGCTGCTTGAAACCTTGTTAGCTGTCGTCAATGGCCCACTGTGGGCTCCTAGGTGTTAATTATTCATTTGTACTCCAATTTCACTGCTGCAGCATTTCCTTATTTCTTTCCTATATCCTTCCTGTTTCAGCTGCAGTGTGCACTGTGCATACCTGTTTACCGGGTTTACGTGCATTTCTATCTCCGTTCACATGCATACTCGGTTACCTTGTGTACTCTCAGCTAAGCATAGCTATGGGCAATTCGACACACCCCTATCCTGCAACTTTGCATAGCTAGGGGCAGACCAGTTTAGCAATGCTCCAATGTGCTTACAGCAATGGCGACACACCCCTCTCTTGATGTCATCTTTATCTCAAGGGCTCACCTCGGTGTTATAATGCTACACTGTGAGGTGCAACCTTACCCCAGCAGGGAATCTGCGATTCACTATTACTCCTCTCATTTGCATGGCATTGCCTACTAATTCCTAGCTACTGCGCATAACACTGTCACTGCCCCTTAGCAACCCTTGCGCCATGAGTATGGTATAGCATGCCTGCCATTGACTATTATGAGGAAATCGTGACATGTGTTTCATTGCAGTTTTATTCTATATTTTTATATATTCCTTGTGATTCTCTTTGCGTACCCCTGCCCTGCGCTTCAATGTTGCGATAGTGCGACTATATATATTAAATGTTAATTTCATATTTTGTACATTTTTTTTATGCCAATGGCTATATATTTAGCCATTGGCATATATTAACAATATAATATATGTGTTTGGTCAGCTGTCATGGCTCCGATTTTATGTTTGCAAAAATGTAAACCGTTTTTTTACGGTTTACATTTCTGCATGCTTACACTACACCTACACCACTTCCTGAATTGCTACATACCTTCATTTGCATGCTACACTGCTGCAAATGTGGTAATTAGCATACAAGGCTCAGGAGTTTTGTGGGCGTAGTGTACGCAGGTAGTGCATTTGGGAATGGCTTGTACCTGAATCACCCGGCGGCCATCTTTGGTGTTAGAACGCTGATGCTACGCCTGCACCTGGCACAAGCTTCATGAATCCTGGGGTCTGTTTTTTATAAACCCTTCAACTTGGATTATTGGTTTCCAGCCACTCAGAGTGTTGTTTTGTTTCCTAGTTACCTATTACACTCTGCACCGGTTTTGTTCTTTACTGGTTTTGGTTCCAGAAACTGGAAACCAAGCTAAAGGACTGTTATTCAGTTCCTGTACCTTTGTTGGTAACATTTACCTTATTTCTACAAATGTCGGGTCATCGGAGATTGGAAAACATCTAAGGGGCTGTCAACTAGCTCCTTGCATACTGTTGGTAATATTTACCTTATTTTTTTAACTGTGCATTCTTGTCACTTAAGTTATGGAAGACTCACGTTTATCTAACATTTTTGAGGAGGAAATTTCAAATGTTTCTTTCTTTAACGGGCAGGAGATTGGTTTTGCTGAGAATAATATCCTTCAGCTAGTTGTTGTTTTAACTGAAAAAGTAAACCAGCTACAAGAAGTTGTAGCTAAATTACAAAGCCCAAGAATTCCTTGTGGAGACACAACGGAGGTGTGTCATGGACGTGAAGTTGGTGAAACATCCTCGGGAATGAACGCTAAGAGTGTGAGAGGTCTCCCAGCATCCAGGTTAGTGTCGTCTATGGAATTTATTCATTGTGGGAAAAAACATACTAAGTTAACAACTACTTTACCGAAAAACAGATTCCAAGGTTAGTTTAATGATGACTTCAGACTATTCAACGCAGTTCCAACAATGAGAGAGGAAAATATGGACAATAGACTTACTGAACTAGAACAAATGCAATTAAAGGTACATAATTTACAGTGTGACAATGCATACCTTTCTGAGTGTGTAGCTAAACACAGAGTACCAAGGGGCTTGCATATTTACAAGTTCCTTAACAGTCTAAAGAAAGGACAAAAGGAATGTGATGAACTTGTTGAAATGTTCGACCGTCATGGTATCTAACTGATGGAATTAATTATTAGAGTTAATAACAATAGAGTAAAGGAATTGTTAACTAAAATTGAAAAATGTAAGGATTCTATTTTGAACGACTTGCACTTTGATACTATTGTTAAGAAGTACAATGCTTTGTTTGATAAAGTTGAGGAAGATGTGGAAATTAACATAGAGAGAAAGAAAAGGAAGTTAATAAGGGAAGAGAATGAGTACAGGGATAAGGTGGCCTACCCCTTTCCTAAATCCTATGTGGAAACCATCAAAGAAAATGTTAATGAACCTAGGAATACTAACTCACAGGAAAGGTTAGGTGGTTATCAAAGAGATAGTGAGAAGAGACTGACTATGATAGTGAGTACCCACCCAATAGAAGGTCAAAAAGGTTGCAGAATAAGAGGAACAATTATAGAGGTAGCAATAAAGTCTTTTTAGACCCCCAGAATGCTGGCAGAGTAAATCCATACAGGAACCAGTACTAAAGGAGGAACAACAGCCATTTCACACTGAACTAATCGAAGGAAGGACACTGAGCAAACTCGGATCTATAATATATAACATTAAGTATCCTGTTTTTTTGCTTATTTCTTCGAGTTATTTATAGCACTTTGCCTACTGTAAATTTTTCTAGCTAGTTTCACTGTGTGTGAGGTATTAACTGGAAGTTGTCCACTTTTATTAAGCATCTGTTGGGTTGTTTGATTCTGATAACTTGTTTGCAGTTAAAAGCTTTCTCTAGAGGCTCCTTTAGCTGTTTAAAACTTTCATTTAAATGCTCACTGCTGCTTTTCTGCTGTGAGAAACATTTCTGCAGTTTGGGTCCCTCCCTCCTTCCCTATTGGTATGCTGCTCTTATAGTTGGTGGCTTTGCAGTTGCCCACCCCTACTGTAAATTTGATCTGGGACCCTTCTCCCAGTCTAGTGTTATTACCTCATTCTACCTAACACAGGGAGAACATTTGAGAAGGCCAATCAGCTTAGTTTCTGCTCCTCCTTTCTCTCTTTCCACTTAAAAAAAAATCTAAGCTTGTTTCCTGCCTTTCCTGTGGGTAGTCTAGTCTGGATACAGATTTGCTGTGTCCAGGACTATTTGTGTGCTTCTAAGCCCCCAAGCTTTTCTGTGTTGGAAGGAAGCCTTCTAGCTTAAATTTTGTTTCTTAGAACTAGCCAGTATTTTTGTTTCAGCACTCAAGTCTGTTTCTTTGAGCTCATCACTTGTTCAGAACTTATTGTAAGCACTAAATAAACTACAAATTACTACAGCCCTCAACTTTCCTCACTGTCTAGAAGAAAACAGTTTCTAGTACTTAACAAATAAGCACCTATCCAGGCATGTCTAAGGGTCAGCTCCCAGTGCTTTCTCCTGTCTACCTGATGAATCTGGGCATCTTGGGGCAGTGCAGCAATTGCCTCATGTACACAGACAATCCTCTCCTCCTATCACCCAGCACTACAACCTGTGAGAGATGCACTTATATAGCCAAAATGGAAGCAAAGCTCTCTTCACCTAAGACTGGACTAGACAGTCAAGAGGAGAAGGTAAACACTTGCACCACACCACACATAGCACATAGTCTCACAAAACCTACACCACGAAAACACACACATAAAAACACAAAACGCACACCTCCATTCACGGAGGCTCTCAGTAAAAAGCTGCCCAAGCAACTGGGACCTCCAAAGCAGAAACACAAGCAAACTCCACCCCCAACACAACCCAAATGACACATAGCCCAAAAACTCAGTGTGCCACTCAACCACAGCCCATAAGGCATAACAATGTACCCAACACTCTAGTCATAGGTGACTCTATAGTCAAGCACACTGATGCTCCACTCACCAGGCTAAACAAGGAGAAAGTTACTGTCAGCTGCCTGTCAGGTGCCAGGATCCACCACATAACGCATGCACTCAGGTCACTCCACAACAAGTACAAATATGACTCTGTCATTGTCCATGTTGGTGTGAATGACCTGAGACATACCTCCCTGGACTACATGAAAAGGGACATGGAGGAGCTGTCTGATCTTGTAGCCCAGGCAGGTATGACCCTAGCCCTGAGTAGCATCCTGCCATCACCCAGAATGATACCACAGTGCAAGGACAAAATGATTGACTTCAACAATTGGCTAAGCTTCTGGTGTCATTCTAAGGGGATCCAGTATCTGTCTGCCTGGGATGACATGATCGACAAACCATGATGTTTTGCCAGAGATGGCCTGCACCTGTCACCCCTGGGATTCCAGATACTGGCTAAGCTTCTAGCCACCCCTATAGTGCCTTTTTTAGGCAAAGTTCAAATGACAAATTCACCACCATAACAGGTACAAGCACGAAGAATCTGTGGGTATTGCTACTCAATGCTAGAAGTCTAAACCTCAAAATGCACTCACTCGAGGCACTCCTTAAAATAGAGAACATCGAAATATGTGCAGTGACAGAGACCTGGTTCAAGGCTCCAGCAAGTACCCCTGCATTACTAGGCTATAATTCATACCACATCTTTTGGCCACCTAACCTGGACAGAAACACTAAAGGTGGAGGCGTGTCCATATTCATTAAGGATATCCACATCTCCAGGCTAGATGCTCAGCATAATGGATCCGAGATTATTCAAGTGCAACTAACTCTGAGCAAGACCGCAATCCATATTGTAGCTTGCTACAGATCTCCCACCATTCCCCAGGATTCCCACTCCTCATTTCTTGATACACTGGAAAATATTAGGGTACAACCTAACACCCTAATAATGGGCGATTCCAACTACCCCACCATTAACTGTGAAAACTACTCATGTACCAACTCTTGTGCTCAACGTTTTCTGGAATTCATAAATTCCAATGCCTTGGATCAACTTATCCACACCCCCACCAGGGGCAGCAATATCCTAGACCTCATTATTACCAACATGGGCAACCGGTGCGCCACACCAGAGGTCAGTTCCTCATTGCTCAGATCTGACCACAAGCTAATAACTCTAGACATCCACATCCCTCCCCCATCCCCATTAGGGAAACCACAGTAAAGAATTTCATCAAAGCCAACTTCACGCTTCTTAAGACAGAAGTGGCAAAATTCACGACACCCATGCTGACGAACAATAGAGGTATGACTGCTGAATCCTACACAAATGCACTTTATAAGCACTTACATGAGTGCATGGCTCATGCAATCCCTAACAGAACCAAGATGCTATCCTCTAAAAAAAGGAAGCAAATCTGGTGGTCCCCTGTCATCAACAAACTCTACAACAGAAGAAAGAAACTGTTGCAAAAAAAGAGTAAAATCCCATGATTGGAGAAACTCCCTGGCCAGCCTCAGTAAGAAGTTGAGATCCCTCATAAAATCCTCCAAAGCTAGTTACGAAAACAAAATCGCCACTGACTCAAAAGACAACCATAAAGCATTATATAGCTATGTCAAGAATCTCAATGGCAACACTCAGATCTGCTCTGAGTTACAGCACAACAGCACTAAATATACAGAACCAACTGATATTGCCAACATACTGGCAGATAGGTTCAGTGCTAACTTTACCCCCCTGTCATCCCCTAAAGGGTTCATCTCTATACCAGAAGAATGCAAAGTTCCTGTAATCACAGCTGCATAGGTAAAAAATACACTATCCAAAGCCAAGAATACAGCATCCATGGGACCTGACAACATCCCAGGCTGTGTACTACATGAACTTCGGAACGAACTGGCACCCCAACTAAGTACCATGTTCAATCATAGTCTCACCTCAGGCTATGTGTCCACTGAATGGTGCACAGTGACGGTTATCCCACTCCACAAAGGGGGAGCCACCACAGACCCCAGAAACTACCGCCCCATTAGCCTAATGAGCCTGATCTGCAAGGCTATGGAATGTATCATCATGGAACTTATAAACAATGACATTGGTAATCTCCAAACTCAGGACCCAACCCAGTTCGGGTTTGTAAAAGGCAGAACATGTCTCCTAAACCTGATAGAGTTCTTTGAAGCAGTCACCAAAGCCATAGATGAGGGTAAGGTGGTTCACACAGCCTATCTAGATTTCTCCAAGGCTTTCGACACCATCCCCCACTTGGCAATAATAGATAAACTCACTAAACTAGGTATAAATCCCTATGTCACAAGATGGGTTGCCAACTGGCTCACTGATAGAACCCACACTGTGAAAGTAGCAAACTCCAAATCCAACTTCAGACCAGTGACAAGTGGAGTACCACAGGGTTCAGTCCTGGGTCCTCTCCTGTTTGGTATCTACTTCTCTGAAGTACAGGCTAATACAGAAGGTCTTTGGCTAATGAAGTTCACAGATGACTGCAAACTAGGAGCCATAATCAAAACTACAAAAGATGTGGACATCCTACAAAAGGGCCTCGCTGAGACAGATGCCTGGTGTCAAAGCCATGGCCTCAAGCTCAATGCCAAAAAGTGCATTGTCATCCCTTTTGGTAAAAACTCTGTACCCATGAACTACCACATAGGCGGTCGTCTAATTAACACCGAAAGTGTGATAAGAGACCTTGGGACACAGGTGGACAGTAGTCTCTCCTTTGATAATCACATCACCACAGTAGTCAGGAAATCTTTCTACATGGCACACCTCATCACAAAAAGTTTCCCATCCAGGAAAAAAGAGGTCATTGTTCCCCTCTACTCATCACTCATTAGACCCATTATAGAGTACAATGCCTCTTTTGGTATGTACCTCACAAGACATCTACAACAATTGGAAAGGCCACAGAAATACCTCACAAAGAGGATTACTGGCTTCAAACAGATGCCCTACACAGACCATCTCAAAAAACTGCAGCTTTACTCTGTCACATATCGCCTACTCAGAGGCTATCTCTGCCTAACACACAAAGCTATGTCAAACCCAGAGCTTTTAGACATGCTCCACTTAAAGAAATCCCAATCCCTACGAGCTAAACGCTTTAGGGACCTAAACCTTGTCACCACAATAAACAGAACATGCTGGAGGGATAGATTCCTGTCCCAGACACTTCCCATACTCTGGAACAAACTACCTATCTATATCAAACAAAGCTCCTCATTAGCACTCTTCAAGAAAAATCTTGATGATTAGATGGGAGATACGAAATTCACCCCGGGGATCACTTCTGTGGCTCTGCTCAACAGTGGCACAGGAAAATACTTTTCTTGGGTGTTGAAAGCCAGGGTACCTTTTGGCTAGGCTTATATAGGCCCTAGGGCCAATAGCCTAGTACCTACCTATGAACCTATGAACAATTAAGTCCAGTAGAATTATCTTTTACAAGTGATATTATTAGTTCTTTTGGGAGGTTACTTCTTTCCTATCAGGGATTTAATATTTATAACTATGCAGGTATTGCTATAGACAAAACTTTATTTTCCCTTTTAAGTAAGGGTGTAAAATTTGCACCTATGAAGAAGGATGATATCACTACTACTTTGACGGAGTTCAAGATGTTTACTAGAAAAATAAATTTGAAATTTATGTTTAAGGATAACACTGGAAGAAATGAACAGAATGGAATAAAGAAAAAAAGTTGTATAAATCCACCTTTTCACCCTTTGATAGCTAATTTTGAAAAAAAAACATGTTCCCAGGAATTATTTAAGTTACATGAAAAAAATAGAATTAAGCAATATAATTTAACTAAGGAAGAAAATCAACTACTTATGGAGTTACGGAGGGATGAAGGGCTTAGGTTTATGAAACCAGACAAGGGGGGTGGTATGGCTATAGTGAAAACTGAGGAGTATAATGAAAAATCTTCACAATGTTACAGGAAGAAGGAAAATATGAAAACATCTCCAAGAACAAAGTTAATATCGCACATAGGAAAATTCAGCTGGCACTGGAGGATTCCTTATTCCAGAGTGTCATTAGTGAGGAAGTTTTTGAATTTCTAACTAATAACAGTCCTACCATTCCTATTTTTTTGGTATTCCAAAAACATGTAAAAATATAGTTGATCCCCCTTACCAACATAATAACTAGCCAGAATAGCTTTACTTACCCTTTGGGTTTATTTATAGATCAAGTTGTAAGGAAGTCTCTCACTCCTATTGATTATATTCTAAATGACTCTTCAGACTTTTTAAGTCATATTAAAAATGAGTTTTTTGATGGGAATATAAGTTTCTCTACTGTTGATATGGTGGACTTATTCACTTCGATCCCTCATGACCTTGGTTTAGAGCTTTTTCATGAAGTGTTACTGGAAAGGACTTCCTTAGGCAACACTATGGTGAATTTTGTAATGATGCTAATGGAGACAGTTTTGAAAAATAATTTCTTCTTTTTGGGGGGTGAGAGTTACTGACAAACCCATGGTGTTGCAATGGGTACCAGTTGTGCACCTTTGTTCGCAAATCTCGTCATGTTTGGCTGGGAAAAAACTGTATATTCATAATAGTCCATTTGTGCATTCTTGGATCAGTTATCTAAGATTTCTGGATGATATTTTTGTCATTCGGGAAGTGAAAGATCAACATGAGACGTTCATTAATTATGTAAATAACTCTTGTGAATATTTTAAATTCACTGGTATTTTAGTGCTGACAAGGTTACTTACTTAGATGTAACAATTACCAAGAATGTAGAAAATTCTTGTTTTGAGTCTAGGATATATAGGAAGCCTAAGTTTTCAAATGACTATTTAGATTTTAGGAGTAGTCATCCAAAACATGTCAAGAGAAACATTGTAAAGGGCCAGATGGTTTGAATTGTGAGACTGTGTTATAATTTAGAAATTGTTAAGGTAGAAATGGGAACCCTAGTAGGTTTGTTTGTGGAAAGGGGGTGCCCTTATGAGTTTGTGTTACCTATTTGTCACCAAGTTATAAGTGAATGGGGTTCTAGGTACAAACCACTTTTGGGCTCCAAATTACAAGGTGAAGATGACTTGTCCACACAGTCTAAAGATGATTTTTCTTTCTCAATGGTGACCACCTATAGTGAGAGCAGTGAAAAGATTAAGGCTATTGTTAAAAGGAATTGGTTACTGTTCAAAGGTAACAGAGAAGTATTAGATATTGTAGGACCTGAACCAAAACTTGTATATCGGACTAACAAAAATATAATTTTTTTATTAGAACACTCTATTTCTAAACCAGCCACTAATTTAAAGGGTACAACTAGGTGTGGTGCTTGTGAATATTGTAGTTACATTTTAACCTCCTCTGTGGTCCATATTGAAAGGGCAGGGTTTGACATCAAGTTGGTAACAGGCTCCTGTATTACTAGGGGGGTGGTTTATGTTGCCATCTGTTAGGAGTGAAAAAGAGGATCTACAAGCACCTCTATGATGTAAGAAGGCAGGATAAAAACAATGCACTATACCGGCATAATAAAACTAGCCCCAACCATTTATTCCATTTTGGTATTTTAGAAGTGGTTGCTAAGGATATTAATGGGGGGTGACTGGAACAACAAGTTGGAAAGGGCAGAAATGAAGTGACAAATGCGTTATAAGTCCACGGTATCACCAGGATTAAATGATTTTATTTCACTCAAGCCTGAATTAAAACATAGGGCAAAAAAACTTTGAGGAAATGTATATATTATATATATGTAAAAAAATATGTATGTTTTTTTAAAATGGCATTTGCATAATTAATTATATTATTCTTGTGATTGTTTTTTTTTTTGTGTTTTTAAAAAGGGTGTTTTTTAAGTATTGTCACAGTTCTGAAGAAGTCCAGGAAGGACAAAAACGCTTGGCTGTGGATTATCTATGATGATTTTTGCTACATTATTTATGGAGTGTTTTTTCAACTGTGTTTGCGATTAAATACTGTTTTTTTATAAACCCTTCGACTTGGATTATTGGTTTCCAGCCGCTCAGAGTGTTGTTTTGTTTCCAACTCTACTTTACACTCAGAGGGTAGTCCCCCTAGTGGACTACCCAAAAATTGAAAGACTATTTGGCCATCCGACCATTACAAACGCAAGGGCAGGTATGTTCAAGGACTAAATGGTGGGAGAGCCTGAGAATACATGGGTTGGGACAACATACGTGTAGGGCCCCTAACGCTCAGGAGAGGGCAATGTGTGGAGAAGTGTCATGGCTGTGATAGCAACTGGACAATGGATGGTATGCAAGTATGTTGAACTCATGTGGGGTGGAGGAACTATGGGTATGAAATTATGGATCCAGGAGTGCCAGGGTTGGATGGGCTGGTTCTAATAGGACCGCCTTGTGGAGGTCAGCGAGTTTGTTATAAGTATACACACATGCTGACATCTATATGTAGAAGTACATTCTCTGTAACACATTCATTCTATTTGCAGATCTAAATAACATGAATGTGCCCTTACAAACCTTGACAGTAGATAGAATAATAGGTTGTGCATAAGGGGGAAGGGACAAAACTGGTAAAATGCAGAAGTGTGTACAATGTCCAAAGTCAGTGCTGTGCTGAAAAAATCAAATGTGAGGACTTTCTCACACAAGGAATCATTCCTGTGATCTGCCTGCTGTGGCAACGGCAATTACTAAACCGGTCTATTTGTAAAAGAAATATACCGAACACATACATAATTAGGCTCTCATATGTAACGTGTGCATTACCACATAGTCATACTTATTAATTTATTGTAGTGTCATATTAATGGGAGTAAGGATGTGATGAAGTATAGAGCCGAGTCTTGACATAAAGACTTGTGTGTCCCATGTGGGACAACCCACAAATTGCAAATAGTGTCTTTTTGGTCGCTCATGTCACCAATGTTTGTGGACTAAAAGTCTGGGAGTTCTGAGGATACGTGGAGTGAGTCAACCGATGGGATGGGTCTACAGGAGTAGGGAGTGGCCAATGAGTAGTGGTGTGGATACACCACAAATCCAACTGGAGAATGAATGAATGCAGTGTTAGGGAGACATTGGAGTGGGTGTTTGGGGAACCAGGAGCCATGAGTATATGGGTATATATACAAATGAAGCAGCACAGCAATAGTGTATTGGTTAGAGCAACCGCCTAACGAACAGACATTCCCGTTCCGAATCCCACTGCATCACATTCCATTTACCATCAGTAATCTGTACATGAACATATTTTAACATCTGTCCACTGTATAACCTGCAAAATAACAATTAAAAGTGAACTGGAGTGAAGTGTCAGTGTCATAATGAATAAGGCACTAGTAAACAGGTCAAGCATATATAAACACCAGTAAGCATGTGTAAGTGCATTTGCGTGGGGTATGTATTGCTTCATAGACACACACATATATATGTATGTGTATGTATATATATATATAACACAAAAACTGAGGGAAGCTGAAAAAAGCGAAAAATCACCAAACCACAGCTTCATCAGATCACACCATATATATCCAAGTACCAGATGGTAAAAAAAAATGATGTAAAAAACCTTATTTACAAACATACAAGTATATCAAAGTTAGTTAGAAGCAAGTAAGAAAAAGAGAACTGTTGCTTGAATGCAATGCAACAAGACAATCAAACAATCAAAATAATCTGTATTAAATTTAACTGCTGTTTAATCAAATATAATTTACATCATACATATGCTAGTATATCCCACGCTTGAGAGTACGCTGTTTTGCCCACTAGTATGCTGTATGGGAAACAGATAACCAGACATACTACTCTTTACCTACTACATATTATATAATAGAGCAAGTGCCACATTTATATGTGCCCCACGTTACGTGTTGTTTTATATATATATATATATTCTAATAAGCTTTTAATATTTTTGCCCCTGCTGAAGACCATTCTCAATTTTTTTTGCCTTGCAAATTGGACAGATCGGTAATGGCCGAATGCTTCCCACCTTGTGTAATGATATGAAATCTGCCCCATTTTCACCAATTCTGTCCTGATAGATCTATTTCCTATCCCCAATACTGGGTGTGTTGTCCTTTCTTTCCTTGACAACAACTTCTTCTTTTGGTTGTTGAACCTGACAGGAGGACCCCTTTCTTGAATAATGTCTGCGTGTAGGGGCAATAATTTGCCCCCATAGCACGCCTGAGGTTTGCTTATAGTATTCTCCCATATATATATATATATAATATATATATATACATATATCATATATATATATATATATATATATATATATATATATATATATATATATATATATATATATATATATATATATATATATATATATATATATCTGTGTGTGTGTGTGTGTGTGTGTGTGTGTGTGTGTGTGTGCATAGATATACAGATATACAGCTATGATAGGAAACAGCACACAAGAATGACATATGTTCACAGGCTATGCCAATGGAAGTGAGGGGCCTAAGCAAGAAACATGAAACACGTAGCATGACCTTCCACCCCCCCAGCCAGACACGGGAAACATACACACAAACCCACAAACAATGTAAATAGTCCACTGCTCCCCAGACCACAGGCAGAAAAAAAAACGGGGGGGGTACACAGTGTACCCATGAAATCTAATCTGGGAACAACACACAGAAGAGTCCCTTGCAGGACACCCCAAAAATTGACAAGACCAAAAGAAGGTGATACACCAAACATTCTGACTGGTGTGTATGCATACCCTGAATACAAGGTTGGGAAAGCCTGATGACCCACATGGGTCAAGACAATTGTATGACATGGGTCCCGTGAAATGGAGAGTGGGCAGTGTGTAGTGCTGTGTTTAGAACCGACCAGGATCCAGAGTAAAGATGGGTGCTGTAGAGGAGGTGCTGGTGGGGGAACTATGGGTAGCTAGTTATGGGTCTAGGTGTGCAGGTGTTGGCTGATGTGGGCCTATATGGACAGCCTCAGGGATGTAAGCAAATGTGTTCACTGGGCAGAGGTGTCACCCAACGAGCAGCCACACCCACTACGAGTCCCACTGCAGCAAAGTGTAATCTATATGGCAAGGAACGGAATAACCAGATGTAGATGTATATATGTAGAGGTATGTGTGTGTATATCTACCCATAGCGACATAGAGATAAACCTCTCCCTCTCTGTAGTACAAATGTATACATACAGAGACAGAATACGTATACATACCCACATATAGATATATAAATATGCAGACACCCATAGACCCATATGTTGTTAGATAAATATATATAGACAGCAATATATAAATATATACATGTATGCATACATATACAGATATATCTGTATATAGTAATGTATATATATATATATATATATATATATATATATATATATATATATATATATATATATATATATATATCTGTGACTGTAAATATACACATGTATATAGCTAGGATATGATGCAGCAGTTACAAATTACATATGTTCACAGGCCGTGCATATGTGGGTGAGGGGTCCAATAAACAAACGTGTAACACATAGCATCACCCCCCCCAGCTAGGCCGGTGAGACATACAGACACACAATACAAGTAAACACACCACTGCTTCCCAGACCACAGGCAGGATACTACCAGTTGGAGAGACCTGCCAGGTCTAATCTTGAAACAAAGACATCGAGGCTCCTTGTGGGACACCCAAAAGTTAATGATCATTGGAGTCAGTCCCAGTAATGATTTATCAAACCAGGCTGTAGACGTACACGGACCAGTAGGTTGTGCAAGCCTGATAACCCATGGGTGGACACAACGTACGAGATGTGTCCCGACATGAGGAGAGTGGGCAGTGTGTAGTGGTGTGTTTATACCCCACCTACACCCACAGTAAGGATGAGTGCTGTAGAGGAGGGGCAGGTGGGGGAACTATGGATATGCAATTATAGCCTTGTAGGTGTTGGCTGGCGCAGTCATATTAGGACCGCCCCGGGGATGTAAGTAATATTCCGAAATGGGCATAGCTTACACCCATACCTCTCAACCCCTAAGAGCAAATCCACTGGACAGGACATAAACCATTGGGGGAACAAATAGGGACCATACCTCTGACCTGTCCCAGATTTCCAGGGAAGTCCCTGATTTTGCCTCAAATTCTAACTCTGTCCCACTTAACCCCTCCTAAAACTAGTGACTTTTGGAGGAAAGGTGGTGAATTACACGTAATGAATAATGACAACAATTAAGAGTTATAAACATCATTTACCTTGAAAATGTGTATGAATTCATATGCTCTGAGTCTGTCAAAGTGTCAGGTTAATAGCACTAATATTTTAAATGTGTCCTTGATGTTGTTATAATGTGTCCCTGATTCAGGTAATATTTGTCCCCAATTATTTGAGAGGTCTGATAGGGACAGACAGCACATATTCCACTTACAACCTTAGACAGATGATAGAATATTTGGTAAGGAGTAGCATGACTCGGCTGAAGGATGTGGGTTCCAAAAGCCAGTTACTTGTTTGTATTGAAGAGTGTCAGTTCCCATGTATTAGCCAGACAGGTGCAGATTGTAAGAGGAACACACCAATAATATGAATCAAACTCTGGACAGGCCACGGATTCTGTACAGTCGAACGGCATGTTTTCGCCTAATGGGCAGCCATTCCCGATACTGTAGGCATGTAATCCGATGCAATAGGCATCACAAGGTAATATTGTAGTCCTCACTCCCACCCAGGGGTGTGAGTGTCAGATGCAAACACCAAATGCAGTGCATTTTCAAGTGCGGGAACAAGCGGGTGTAAGCCTGTTTGGCCGCCGGTATGCAAGTATTACACTGGTGAAGCAATGTAGAGGCTGAGTGTAAGAAACTGTAACCAGAGGTTAGCATTGCTTAGATCTGTGCAAACCCACTCACACCCGCTCACAACTGCTTTAATGTGCCTTAATCACTCCGTATCCAACAGCCTTGTTCTGTCCAGCAACAAAATAAACTGCCTCTGCAAGGCTCGAAACCAGGACCCTGCACACACAGCTAATATGATTTACTACTAAGCCATGGCAGATATACAGACATCGGATGTTATCACAAACATATCATCCAGCACAGTCATTCAACAGTATAAGAAATGTATTCCATCATGTAGATGTATGTGTGTGTTTATGTCCAGATATAGATACATACATATATATAGATATATCAAGAACATCCCATGTGACAACAAAGCATTACAAAGGAATGAAAAGGGAAACACCAGCAACACCTGTATTATGTGGTGGTGTTGCCTATGTAATATCAAGACGCCCTCAGATAGACATGTGTCATTAATACACGTAAAAATGTGTACATTGGCTAAATACATTACTCTGTGCATTTTATTTACATTAACACAATAGTTCCTGTCCAATCATTATGTGAGAACAGTACTCTTGCAAGGTGCTGTGTGCAACATCATCATCATGAAAAAGGTAAATGGGGTAACCATAGAGGGACCGGTCGTGTTGTGTGTACAATGGGGTCGTCTGCATCAGTTGTACCTGGAACCTTTAGGAGTCATGTGCATACCAGGATCATGTGCCTGAGAGACAGGGATAAGGACAACTGGAGTATGTTGTGATGCATATTATAAAGGTTACATGTGTCCAGTGGACACATGTGTGAAATGGACAGCTATGTGCGGGGCAAATGTTGTTCTAGGAACTCATTGGCCTTTTGTTTCCGTAGGGTGAGAGTGGGATGTGGGGAAAGGAAAGTAGGTATGCTCGTGGAGGTTAAGTTGGGTAGGATGACAGACAAGACAGCATACAGGGTCAGTATATGACACATGAGGGGGGATACACCTTGGAAGGGGAGGGATGTTTGGCAGTCACATGCCCATGAGCCCCCAGATGGAAACAGTGGGACAGAGGTCCCCACCCATGGGCAGCCACCACTGCAGCAAAACAGCAGCAAAGGTGGCTGTGCTTGGGGTTGTCTCAGAGGAGCAGGCTCACCCTCCAAATGTGACACTCTGCCCTCGAGCTGGCATATCTGGCCTCAAAACCCATTATTGAGCCCCCTATGCACCACGTCTGGGACTGTACGACAGCGGACAAGTTCCTGTTTGGACCTGTTCCCAGGGGGGGCAAACCCCATCCTCAGTGGCAGTTCCACCAGAAGGTGGTGCAGAGCAAACAGAGGTGGAGGTCCACAGTTGGGCCCAAGATGTGCTGGTGCTGGTGCCATGGCCAGCTGAAGTGGGATAGGAGGTTCTGCCGGGACCTCCAAACCCATACAGCCTATGGTGTTGCAGTTTTAACACAGATATGGCTCAGTAGTAGTCAACAGCATTCAGGATTACTTATAACAGCATGCATAGATATGAAAATCAAGCCAACACAACAGATGGTATGCATTTGCAGAGGGAGCACAACACCTGCATATATTCTGCATGACATCTGTACAAAGTGTAGAAGACTTGTGACTGCAGCTATGAACAGTGGCCCATTATTGGCATGTCACTGAAACCTTCAAACAGTGACTGTCATACCACTGTTTCATGTGACATATGTCCAATCAGGGATACGATGGCAGTAACCCTCATCACTATCACCATGTACTGACTGCAATCCTCACACTATGCTTCTGCAGTTCACAGATGTGTGCTCAGTGAGTAACACAAGAAACAAATGGTTCCACACACTGACCAGTCCACAGATGGCCCTACAGATGGGGGTTCCCTCACAAACAGAGCACTGTCTTGTCAGTTTTAAAACATGCAGAATAGCCATTACCACACACAACTTGTTCAACAGGCAGCAGTCTCAATGAAGTATAGCTACACTTACATGCTGTAGTCATGTCTGGCACATCACTCTCCTATATTTAGGCTATTTTCCACTGTGTATGTTGTTTGAGGAATATCCAGATATCATCTGTGATGCTGTTTACCAAACACCAGATCCAGGTTCCACTCACAGAGACTGTCATGGGCAAACACCAACATGATGTTTATAGATATTGTACTGTGTTTCCATGTGATTGGCTATGGGAACATCACCACAGCTGTTCCACATGCAATCAGCTAGAGGAGGACTGCAATATGTGCAGAGGCCATCACCTGATCATGACCATCACTTACAATACACAAGCTGGGAGGGACAGAGAGAGGGAGTGTGCATCAGAGAAGGGCTTGGAGACTAAAACCTAAGCATCGTCTGTCACACACCTACCGGCACAGGGTTTCAAACCCCTGACTGACTAGCCATTACTATTACAAGTGCATGCAGTTACTCCATGTGCCACAAAGCTGACAAATTGGTGTGCTGTAAGAACATATATGTATGCTGGTGAGTGACATCTGCAACAGAGATATAGTAGACATACATAAGGTGTAGCACACATACCTGGCCACATGAACAGATGTCATTGTCAACACAACCACACTCTCTAAGGGACTCAGACACATTGCCACACTTTGCCAGGCCCACAAATACACTTCCTAACTACTTACTTTGCCACACTGTAGTAATGCACAGGTACTACATGCACCAAAGGGGATATACAGAGGTTCTGTGGACTAGGGCATGTGAACGTGTTTGACATCAGTTGGTATGCCAATTGGAGTTATACTGGGTGTGACTGTCGTTGGGAGCATCATACTCCACATGCAGACACAAGGTGCCAGTACTGACATGCATGTGTGCATTGCTTCAAGGGTGTTTAGTGGTTGACTGTGCAAGATGTCTGCACAAGGCTGGGTGAGGGGTAATCCTTGGCATCATGCCACCCGAAAATGGTGTGCAGTGTAGTACAGGGGTGTAGTGTCTGCAATGTCCCACACAGCTGGGTATTGTATGAACTGTCCTGTCATCCTGGTTACCATTGTGTATGGCCATTGCTTTGCAATGGATGCCATGTCTGTGTTTAATAGTCCTAGACATGGACATTGCCTGGGATGTGCATGTCCCACAATAATGTACAGTGACATGTGCAAGTGTACCTGCTTTGGCTGGCACAGACTGTTACCCTCAGATATGTCAATATTGGCCTGATGTGGCAGGACCTGCTTACAGAAAGCAGGTTGACCCTGCACCTGCATTGATAGCATGATACAGGTATTCCCTGGTGTCAGTTGCATCTGTCCATATAGGGCACGTGTGTAAGGCATTGTATGGCCTCTGTGGATCACATTTGATGGCACCACATATGTTGCAGGCATCCAGTGGGGAACATAGTGAAGGCACATTGTCCACAATTATGTACCTATTGTACTGCTGGATAGGGTGCCATGCCCTCTGCAGCCCACTTCAATCACACTGTGCTTACCATCTGTCATCAATGTGCAGGGTACTAGCAACATAGCGGGATATTCTAGGCAAGTGTGTTTGTGTATGACACATGGGTTCAGAACGTATTCCGGGTAATAGTAGGGTTGTATACTTTGTTCACCAGGCCTTTTGCCAGATGTAGGGGTATGGCTTATCAACAGAGTCAGTTGGCTGATTGACATCTGTACTTCTCATGAGGTGGACATTGTGACATATAATACGGACACCATATAGGAAAACTACGAAATCCACTCCCATGTCCAGTGGTTGGATACTCACAGCCACCTCCACACAGGCTTTGACTGTCAAACACAAACACACACCTGCCATGTCTTGGAATAGAACCCCTACCTAGCTAGTTTATCACACTACAGCATTACGCATGTACAGCACACTTTACGGTGATTACTGGGTCATAGCAATACCAGTGGTGTAAAATTAGGTGGATGACATCAGCAGGATTGACAAAGGTGGTTATGTGAATTGCAAAGAGTGTGCATGCTCTAAAAATGATTGTTCTTTTCTCAGACAGACACACAGTTGGTCTGTCTTGGAATATAACCCCTATCTAACTAATTTACCACACTACAGCAATACACACTTACAGCATGTGCTACGGAAAATACTGGATTACAACAGTCCCAGAGGTGTATTTCTAGGTGGGTGACATCAGCAGGATTGCCAAAAGTGAGTATGTGAATTGTAAAGAGTGTGCATACTCTAAAAAGCATAGTTTCTTTTTCAGGCAGACAGACAGACACATACACACTTGGACTGTTTGAGATTAGAGCACCTACCAAACTAGTTTATCACACTACAGCATTACTCACTTACAGCACGTGCCATGGAGATTATTGGGTTAAAGTAATCTCAGAGGTGTATTAGGAGATGGGTGACATCAGCAGGATTGTCAAAGAAGGGCATTTCAAGTGTACTGCGAGTTGTAAATGTCTGTTACCTGCGTGTACCCACTTGCTTACTGTCATGAAAACACATTTACACCCACTCAAAAGTGTCTTTTTCAGTCCTAATTGACAGTATCAACAAGGCTTGCAGGTCTTGAACCCTAGACCATGCACACTGAAGTCACTGGAGGTACCACTAAGCCATTTGGGTTGCAAACATGTTGCATGGAGTTTATAGTGCACATCTTACTACAGGTATTCCACAGTACTGAAAACAAATGGGACAGTCACATTTTGTACAGATGTACAGTACCTTAAAATGCACTGTACTCTGTGTAACAACAAAGACAAGTCTACATCTGTACAACTATCATAACTATATATATATATATATATATATATATATATATATATATATATATATATATATATATACATATACACCGACACACAGCTATAGTCATATCTATATCTATATATATATATATATATATATATATATATATATATATATATATATATATACACATGTCTGAACACCCTTTGTAACACAAAAGGGTTCCAAAGGAACTGACATGTACACAAAACAAAGGCATCTCTTGTGTTATAACATTTAAATCTTAATCAGTTCTCCAGAGAAGGGATGGTTGTTGTGTATGTGGAGTTTGGGGTGGGGAATGATGACTAATGTAATCTACCCCGGGGATTGTGGAGTTTGGATGGGGGGGATAATGGGTATGGACTTACACCCCGCAACCACTTCTGTGTCACTGCTCGACAGTGGCCAGGAAAATAACATGCCCAACTGCAGTCATGCCTGACTGTATATTCTTTACCATTCCTAACTATGTAATACTTTGTCGACACCAGTCACCACCAATAGCTACCGTGGTATGCTAAAAAACATTACACATGTGTATGCCTGGCTACAGGGTAGTCACAAACACAGACAGGCACACACTTGCCAGTAATGTGCATACACGTCTTGCCTATGTAAAGGTAACTAGTACAGTGTTATGCAGTTGGGTATGTGCCACAGAACACATACAATTACACTTACTCTGATTCCACGTCTGAGCTGGGTGATATCACAGGACTGATTATTTCCAGTGGGGAGAGAGAGGTTTAGCAGTTGACAAGGATAAAGGCCAGTGCAAAAGGTGGTATCACTTTGGAATGCAGCAAAACCAACTGTTATGTCAACAATTGCAAGCCATGCATGCTGTGTGCTGTCTGGACAATAGCCTTAGTACCACAATAGCCAGTACATGCTGGGGTGAGATGCTTACAAGCCACAGACCTCCCACATGCTTGAATGAGTGTACTGCCTAGCCTAACAGAGCACATTGCTGGCACACTTACAGTAAACATGAGGTGTGTGTGGCAAATATGATCTGCTCACTGTTGACCATTACAGTGCCCTGGCTTCACCATGGCACTGTCAAGTAACAGTTTGTAGGAGCATGGCATGGAATAATGCTGTGTGTGTCTTGCTGATATGTGCTGTTATCATATATGTACACTTGGCTACTCGGTGAAGGTGGTTGTGTCCTACCAGTACATGAATACAACATCCATTATGGTGTAATGCTCGGCTATGTTTCACACATGGCGTGGGGAAGGTGTAGAATGTATCCTCTTGACCTGCTAGTGCACTTACTGATGTAGACCGCATATGTGTACATGTATTGATGTTTGTGTAGATTCCATGTGTGTGTGCAGTGGCTGATGTTTGAAGGTGACTGTTGTCTTAGTACATCATGCTGTTGCAATACAGCCTCAACATTGCCAACTGTATATGGTGATATGCTCTAAGTACAGTAAGCTGTACATGAGTTATGGACAAATGTTTGGACATAACTACTAAGTGGTGGGGCTACTTTGCAGATGAATGATTACTGAGGACAGCTCACTGGTGTGTTACAACCATTCCTACAATAACCTGTATAAGTGCTAAGGTCAGGTTTTGTTAATTGAAGTGGAAGACAGACAATGTAGAATGCAGTAAGGGTGACACTGAAGACAAGCCTCTTAACACCTGTAACAATAATACCTCCCCTGTGCATATATTGTGCATATATCAGCACAGTTGGCAAAGGAAAGAGTCAGTAAGCTTTGTAACGAATGCGATAGTGCTGTAATTATGTAATACCTATCATGAGACAGGCAGGTGTTTGATTCACAGTACTGGCACGTGTGGGCGTGTGTGTGTCCATATATGTCACATATGGTTGGGAAAATATCCCACATGTTTTCAATCTCCTGAACACTGTTGTTGACATCAGTACAGAGTGAAGTGTAGAAGGAAAGGCATAGGCCAGTGGTTGAACCTCACACATGTCAAGTTTCTGTATGTGTGTGACATAGTTGTATATCTTTGTGAATGCCACAGTATGTGTGTGTGTGTGTGTGTGTGTGTGTGTGTGTGTGTGTGTGTGGCTGTCCATGTGCATGGCTGTCCTGTCCCTGGAGTGAGGCTGTATTTTACCATAGTTAAATGTTAATGCCCCGTCCCCCCATCCACTCAATGCAATCTAGTATCCCTGTTGATATCATCAATCTTAGACAGGCATTCTAACCACCTTTTAACATGTACACCTTGGGGTGTGACCTGTTGTTACATAAAAATGTAGTAAGTCACCAACCAAGAAGTAGTACAAACCACAGCAAAGACGGCCAACCACGAAGTTTTCTGCACAAAGTCTTTAATAGACATGACAATAGTGAAAACAACTAGCAGTCAAATTTAAAACAAGCGCTTTCGCCTGGCTGTTTTAAATTTGACTGCTAGTTGTTTTCACTTTGCTGTGGTTTATACTACTACCTGTTGTTATATAGCTTATTGATGAACCCCCCTCCTCACATACACTCACTGCACTGTAGTATCCTTGTCGATGTCCTCGATCTTATGCCATTCTGACTACCTGTACATGTGTAATCTTTGTGGCACATCTTGTAATTGCGTAGTACTATAATGATGATATGCACATAGGCAGGGGTTCTCATCCGCCCACTGGCAACTGTGTGTGTCAGAGTGTGTGCTACTGTGTCTGTGAATCTCTGAGTGTGTAGGTGTGTCTATGTTTGCATGCTGTCATGGCAGTGGCTATTACTGCTTCCCAATGAGAAGTCACTATTTCCACTGGCCTTTACCCTTGTTATCCGCCATGCCACTCTTTTACCTCCTCCCTGCTCCAGGTAACTATACCTGTGATGTCATCCACTATAGATGTGATGGCTCTGAACACAGTAGCTTACTACACAGCTATCATTCTCTTGGAGAATTAGAACAGTAAACATAATTGAAACATGGGAGATTATAACTGTGATGTGGAAGCTACAAAGTGCATGCAGATATTGTCATACAGACCTGTAAGTAGTCGACATGTACATATGGGATACTAACTGCAAACACTGACATCCCCCGGCACATGCAACTACACCTGAAAGAGGAAGGCAGAATGTCAAGATCAACATGCTGTTAGTGTTATTAGACATGATACATACTGTCAAATGTACAAAAGGCATCCTGAAACTGTAATACATGGTATGTCTGATGCCTGTCAACACTACTCAACAATATTAATCTACATTTGTCTACCTAGTATGTTCACCCTGTGCATCAGACAATATGAGCATGTCCCTGCACCAATGGTGTGGATGACAGGGATGCGGCACAGGCATCATCATATGCACATGGTGATAATGTTTGCCAGAAACATAGGCTGCGCCATTGGATGACATCATGTGTGTGTGTTAGGGTCTGTGATATCATTGGGCGTGTGTGGATGTTATACAAGTATGTGTTAAGGTGCCCTACATTTGTTTCCAGTGTGTGTGTATGCATGCACACAGGACTGGCATGTGTCTGGCCTACACGGGGGTATTTTTGACAGCTGCAGACTGTACAAGGCAGGTTTCACAGATCATGGTGTCCAGCCATGGCCACGTGACCTGTGCCTGACAGGGGTTGCACGGGCACTACCAGGCAGAGGACTGATTGTGTACTGTCTGATGACACATGTCCACTGGAATCGTGTCCCTGTTGGGACCATCCAGGGCCACGTGCACGAACACTGCTGTGTCCTGGTGTGGACTGCATAGCACCAGCTCCACTGCTGCTCCTACCGCCACTATGGGAGCGGGCATGTGCAGTATCATGTTCACATAGACCTTCCGCAGGTGATGTAGCTGGCCTACGTCCTCATGCCCGACGCCTCACTCCCACCAGATGTTCCAGCACAGACATTCCACGCTTGAAGACTGACATGCCACTGTCAAGGACTCCCACCATGTCACCCAATTGTCTATCCAAAACATCTGCAAGATGATGGTGAGCATTTGCGAGTGCCTGGATGTTGTCAGTTAATGAATGGACAACAGCCCTCTGAAGCCTCAAACCATCTCTGTTGTGCCGTTCAGCACATGCCTGTGCCTCCATTACAGCCTGAAACATGCATCTGGTGACTCCAGCTGATGTGCTTTGTCTTGCAGCGGCATGTTGGCCAGTGATCCTCGTACGAGCAGTGCTGGGCACATGCCTGTGTGGGACATCACCAGTCTGTTGACTGGGATTATGGTGTGCAGGCACACCTTCCATAGTCTCCACACTTCCCTGCTCCATGCTACCACCCACCAACTGTCCTTCCTCTATGGCTGGTGGTGATGGGGTATGTGTAGGCAGGGGAACTGTGTGCAAGGATGATGGGGATACAGGTGGAATGGCAACCAATGGCACAGATTCAGCCACTGACAACCCTGTCTGTGCCTCAATCATACTATCATCATCACTGCTAGAGTCTGTGGGGACACTAACATCAAGTGGACCGCAGGAGGGCAATGCACCTACATCAACACCTGTGAGGGGAGGACAAGAACTGTACATTAAAAGTTATACCAGCCAGAGACACACACACACACACACACACACACACACACACACACACACACACACACACACACACACACACACACACACACACACACACACACACACACACACACACACACACACACACACACACACACACACACAGGGACACACACAGACAGACAGACACACACACACAGACACACACACACACACACACACACACACACATACAGAGACACGCACAGACAGACACACACCCACAGACAGACACACACATAGACAAATAGACTGACACATGGACACACAGACACACACACGGATGCACAGACACACACAGACACACACACACGGACACACAGACATACACACACAGACACACACACCCAGAATCACACAGACAGACACACACAGAGACACGCTACATGCAGGGGATATGGCAGATGGCATTCAGCTTAGACAATTATAGTGGTAGTTATCATACATCCCTGAGTTGCACACAACAGCATGCATGTGTTATAGCAGATGGCATGCACCTTACACAATTATAGTGGTGGTTAGCATACATACCTGTATTGCACCATTTGTGTTAGTAGCCTATGCCCCATATCTGCAACACAATGCTTGTACTTTGCACCATTGCACCGCACTGCCATGGTGTGTGCAACATACACCACATGTTAACAGACCATCACTGACCTTTGTACATCTGCCACTGATGCTTTGTGTTGGCCACTGCCCCTATGTGTGAGGACATGAGCAGAAGGGTATGTCAACTGAATACTATGTTTGCCTGAGCCCTATCTTGCATATCTCCCCAAAAGCAGTGCATGTGTGTTCAACATTATTCTGCCTACCCCTGAGCTGAGTCTACAGACATTGTGCATGTGGCTGTACACACATGTTTGACATGGCTGTCCCTACTTTGTAGTGGTGCTACAGACCAGCACAAGTTTACAGTACATCGGCCTGATGTGTGGCGTATGACCCTGCCAATCACATGTAGTATGACATGTCTTCTGCTGACATATTGAATGACATGCATACATGTGTAACACAATGGTGTCCTTTCCAATCTACAGTACGGTAATGGTGTCCCAATGCAGGGACTTGTTATACTAACATGGGCCTTCAGCTGATGCAATGCTGTCTGTCCACACTACAAATATGCAGTGACATACTGCACATTGAGCTGATGTGCATAGCCATTGCAGGGTATCATGTGGCTTCACAATTGCTATACAGTGTGAGCTACTGACACATTTCATAGCCATGACTATGTTCACATACAATACATATCTAATGTGGAATGTGACCCACATCACTGAGGTGTATACACACTAAACCCTAATGTGGAATGTGTGACACAGGTCACAGAAGGGTATACGGATGACACCCCTGCACATCTGCAACCATATTTGTGATGCCTGGCAACTATGCCCACACATGGTTAATTTAGCAGCACTCTATGTCCCACATGCCATCTGTGTATCTCACACACATGAGGAGCAGGCATGGCAGTGATGTCTGAAACCAGCAAGGTGAATGTACTGTATCTGTGGCCTGATGTGGTTGTATGTGTATTTATGCAACACATGTATGTATTTGGATACTGTATAGGTGAATGCTTTCATGTCGTGACACACTCAAGATGTTCAAGACATGTTATGTGGTGGCTTCATGTTATGCCTACACAAGCTGTGCACATGCCTGTATGATGTTTAGCATTTCACACCTGCAATAGCACCATTACACAAAGGCCATAGTTGTATTTTGTCAAGCCAATATACAATAGGGTGTACACACATGTACATCACTTCTACTGTGTGTGTTGCTTCATGTCTCTGGCCATCCTACATGGCCATGTGTACACATGTTCTGTCCAATGGTTTTGATAGCCATCTTATTTCACATGTAAGTGTTATCCCATATGACATACACCCAAAGATGTCATATGCTCCACTGAGAACAGGGCTTTGCAGACAAAAGGTGGTATATATGGGATGTGAGATATCATGTTTTGCAGGATATTTGAGCAGTGTTGCAGTCAGCCCACTACATGTCATGGACATGTCAGATAGCACATGACATTATGTGACATTCATAGCAAGGGTATAATCCACAAGGTTGTATCCTGTGGGCCAGTCATACTCCAGCTCCAACACATTTAGAGTGTGTGCACACATATGCTCTCTGTACAGTACTGTTTGTATTCCCAACATGTGTAATGCTGATATGTAGTACCCATCCCTACATTGAAACACACCTCCATTATTGTATTCACAGTTGTCCACACATCTGGCATCTGTGGAAGGTTTATTGCAGGTGTTTCATATAGTCTTCAATTGTTTCACATGGGTAACCACTGTGATGCATTGCAGGTCTAACCAGTGTCTATTAACAGGACCACCATACATTATGTGTATGTGTGTTATGGCAGATAGCATGCAATTAATATGATCTGTGCATTATCAAGCCTGGTCAATAATAACAATCTCACCTGACATAGGCTGTTCTCACTGCAAAATGCCAGAGGTACCTAAACAGGAGTGTCACAGCAGTAAGATCATTATCCACACCTGTGTGATAGCTACAGGGTGCAATGTCCATGTTAGCACATAAGCCAGTACAATACACTATACTATGGAGTATACACATCTGTGCATACAAAGAGTAGCAGACTATAGTATGTGGCATGTGTGCATACATGCCTTGCATATGATGTTGCATTACATATTGTACAGTAACACATGTAACTATGTGAAATATAGCTGTGTTATATGTGTAGTACTGACTTACCAGGAAACTCCAGGCTCAGTGGTTGAGAGACACCCACCTCCACAATACTAGCTAAAGCTTGTGGATGGAGGTCTGCAGGTGTCCCCAAGTTGGCCAGTAGCTCCTCGGTACATGTGAGTGGGGGCTGAGTGAGTGGCCCCCCCACCTGTTGCACCTTGTTCCCTGGCGATTGTATTAGCATGCTGTTTCACCCATCTTATGAGGTCAGTGCAGTGTCAGCGCACCTGCTGATAGGTGCAATTGTGACAGCCAACATCATTTACCCTCCTGTGGAGATCCTCCCACAAGGCATCTAGCTGCTGTGCATCCTATGGCACAAGGCTGAAGAGTGATGTATGGTTGTCAAGGAGGTATGGAACAAGGACCTCATCCTCCAAGTGAGTGTATGTTGGCAGCCTGCTACGTGACATAACTGGAAGACATAATGATGGAGACAGGTCACAGTAACTCACAGAGAAATACAGAAGTACAGCTGAACATATCAGTGTATCACATTTATTAAGATTACAAATAAGTCTTTGCAAATCTACATGACACTAACACCACTGACATGTATAAGTCACACACATGTGACACTTACTGGTGATGTGATGTTATTACCATATATATGTGTGTCATGTGATGACATTGCTCATACTCCATGTGGATGTTGCCTTGATGTGGGCATGTCTGTTTGCCTGTATTGGTGTCTTTACCTATCAGCACATGTCTGGATGTGTTCACATTAATGCAATCGACCTTAATGTTATATATATGTCACATATATAGTCATACATAGCCGTTAGGGACATGACCTGTTACCCTGCAGACTTGCAAGCATGTATGTGTTTTGTATACATCTACATGGCACTGTACAGCTGTGTAGCATCCTGCCATGTATTGCCTATGTTGCACATGTGTAACACATGGGACAATAGCTAGCCTGATGGTATTTGCAGGGTTGGATATCAACTATAGCTTGCATGGTCATAGTGATCTAGTAAGCTATATGCCCTGGGCCATTTATAAGCTGGGCAGACAGGTTACCTAGCTATAGCCAACAGACAGGTAAGCTTCAGTGGCCAGTTCTAGCAATTCCAGAGAACTGATCCACAGGGTTTCTGATATATTTGGCATGCCGTCATCACACCATGTCACAGAGAGGGGCGATGTGCAGCTTTGCTGGACAGGGATGCATAGTATGGCAAGAGTATGTTAAGTGTATGGGACAGAGATCTGTCAGGCATGTTGTGATCTTTGTAATAGAAAGGTGGATGTCCATGAAGTATGTGTTTATTTGGGATCAGGATGTGTTAAGTGTAGCATAGTAAAAAGCAGCTCCACGGGTAGAAACACTCAGTCCAGGAATCACAGATGTGATACAACCAGAAATAAACTGAAGTTAAATAACTTTAATGAATAAAAACAGAAAAATTAATCAAGCGCTTTCGCCTGGTTCCTACCAGGCTTTGTCAAGATACTGCTCAGTGAAAAGTAAAGCCATTTTATATCATTATACATACATCAGGTGATCACTTAAATGACCACTCCTGGTGTTAATTATGATAATTAGTTAAAAGTTTAAACATTTTTAAGGTATCTTTGAAGTATTTTTTAAGATGTTAAAATATTTGTACTCCCTGCAAGTCAATAATACTGCAATAACACGTTGTTTTAAAAACTATCTAGATACCTTGTGTGTCAAAAAATCTTGTAAAAATAAATACATATAAGTAGTTAATGCAAACCACTAATAATTCATGCAGTGTGTTAAATAATTTTTTAAAAGTGCAAATACTAAGAACAAATATTAAAAAATATATGCAAATATGCACTTAAAATATTCTAAATATAAATCCTTATAGTAAAAACATGTACTTCTGGTTGAAAGTTAATAACATAAAATAAAAATTCATCATTAACTAACTGCCTGTTGATTACCTGGCATTTTCAAAACAGTTTTTTGTTTACTCATAATTTCTCCCTGCTAAGCTTTAGTGCACTTGCTATACTGATGCTATCATTTAGACCTGGGGGTCTTGCTGCATTTAATTTCAATTGCCACAAAAGTTCTTTATGCTCTAGACGAGTCTCCCATTCCCCTCCTCTGGGATCCTGGGTCACCTGGTCTAGGACAAGGAATTTTAAATGCATGTTAATACATTGCATTGAATGTTTAAAAAAAGCATTAGTATCTTTCTTCTTACTAATTTCATATACATGCTCATAAATCCTTTTTCTTAGTGGCCGCTCGGTCTTGCCAACATAAAAACTGTGACACTCCATGCAAAAACCGAGATAAACCACCCCTTTTGATGCACAGTTAAAATATTTTGTTGTACTAATCTTTAAGTTCCTAGAGGGAATGTGTAAACTATTATTATTGTATATGTGTACACACTGGTTGCATGTACCACATTTGTAGGTACCTACCTTGTTAGAAAAATGTGAATGTGTTTTTCTGTTATTTTTATTCTCAAATAGGCCCTTTAGATTAATATCTCTCTTTCTTGTGAATCCAGGCTTGGCGGGTACAATTTTGTTAATGTCCTCCTGTAATGTCAAAACTGGCCAATATGTCAAAATAGTCTTTTCCACCTGTTGGGAGTCCCTAGTGTATGTATACACAAAGTTATTATATGACGATTGTCGGTCAGCCTCTTGAGTGTGCTCTAAAATCTTGCCTTTCGCAAGTAATGGTGGATACTTAGATTCCCTGTTGTCGAGAACCTCTTTAGCTAAATTATCCATAAGATGGACTGGATAGCCTCTCTCAAGAAAGAGTTTTTTTAAAAAGTCAACTTCTTTAAGAAATAAATCTTGAGTACTTGACATCCTGGATGCACGAATGAGTTGACCTTTTATTATACCCTTTTTCTGATAAAAAGGGTGCCCACTATCAAAATGTAAGAATGTGTTGGAAAAAGTCGTCTTTCTATATATTTGGGATTGGAAAAAGTTGTTGACATAATCTTTGAATAAAAAAACATCCAAATAATGTAAAGAATTTTTGCTCACATTATGTGTGAAAGCCAAAAATCTGTAGTGGAATTAATGTACGTGATGAAATTTGAAAAACTGTCCATGTCACCATCCCATAATATGCTGATGTCATCCAGGTAACGTTTGTAGTAAGTAATATGCTCAGCCCAACCAGATGAAAAGATGTATTTATTTTCCCAGTAGTATAATACTATGTTCGCGTATGTTGAGGCACATGGAGCACCCATCGCTACACCTTTCTTTTGCCAGAATACTTCTCCATTAAAATAGATGAAGTTATTCTCAAGAACTACTTCCATAAATTCCACTATTAGCCTAACCATGTTATTACGTAGATCAGATTGTGTTGTCAAAATTTCATTAAACCAATCTATACCTATTGAATGAGGAATACTGGGAAATAGCTCTATGATGTCAATAGTTATCATTAATATCCCTGGGTTGTAAAAATTTTGTTGGACATCATTAAGAAATTCCCAGGAGTCTTTACAAATATATTTTATGGTTGAAACAAATTCTTTTAGTGTCTGATCGATATATTTCTCTAGAGGCTCTGTAATACTCCCAGCTCCTGCTACTATAGGTCTGAATTTTAAAGGGTTCAGTCCTTTGTGTACTTTTGGAATCCCAAAAATTACCGGGATCCTAGGTTTTAGGACATGCAAATAGTTATGTAATTTCTCATTAATAGCACCTTGCATCAAGTTATCCATTAACATAAAGTTGATCTTAGAGTACGCAATGTTCACTTCATTCCTAGAAACTAGTTCATAAGTGTCAGCATCCTGTAGCAAAATATGAATATATGTTTCATATGCCCAGTTGTACATTAGAACAACACCACCACCCTTATCTGGTTTCATTACCTTGATACCCTCCTCTTTGAGTAAATTAGTTAACTGATATAGATGGAAATCAAAGTTATCAGGTGGTTGGTTTGCACTAAGTGCTTGTTTCTTTCTTAGATCCATTTCTACTAATTCCTCAAATATTCTTAAGGTGGGGTGGGTGGGGGGGTTAAAAGTACTACACCTTGTGTTTATGTGGTTAGTTAAAGATTGCCCTTTAAAGAATAATGCAAGATTTAGTCTCCTGATGAATAATTTGAATTCTACTAGTGTTTTGGATAAATCCATGGTGCGTAGGGGGACAAAGTGAAAACCTCTGGTAAACAACTCAAAAAAGTCAGAGGTTGGTGTAATTTCTGTAAAGTTGTAAATGGTATAGTTGTCCTTGGTTACCACCTTATAATTACCACTAGATGAGTCCCTATCAACATCTTCATCATTAACTAAACCACCTTCGTTGGAATCAGTTACCTGCGTAATCTGTTCCAATTCTGTTGGTAGAACATTGTATTCTTGCCCCCTGGTCTGCCCTGGGGATACTGAAAAACCTGATGCTGATTTTTGTTATTGTCTTTTTGAGCCAGTCGCTCACTTCTCCTGGGTGGGTCTGCTAATGGGGTATTAATGTTCTCAGTGTTATCAGCTATGTCAGGTCTCCCTTCATCATTAGAAGTATTACGTTTACATTTTCCTGGCAAGGGGTAAGCCCTCCCATCCCTATATTCAATCAAGTCACGCTCCAACTTTCTTATCTTATGACTGACTATCTTAACACAATGTTGGTCCACTTCATTAAAAACTTTGTCATAGCATTGTTTAATACTAGGAAAGTTCTTGTCTTTGACGATACTATCATTTAATGTTGTTAGTTCATTCAGTAAAAAGTTAGCTTTAGTTTCATAATCTTGGATCATGAAATCCAACATTTCCAAACCAGTTTTATCGAACAGTTCCACCAACTTCGTGTATAAGTTGGAGCCCAACACAGCATTGTTTGGAAACTTGAAACAACGTAGTCCTTTCGGAATACATTGCACACGAACGCACTCTCTCAAATAGTCTATCTCCAGTTGCGTGTTCTTGTAAGCATATAATTTATCATTTAGTTTATCAAAATCACGCTCCATACAATTGTAATGCTTTTGAGAACTCAAAACAGTACCTTGTTTGAAAGAAAATTGCTGCTCAGTCCAAGCATGAAAGTTAAAGTCCTTACGCTGGCCACCATTCCCATTGACGCAGCTCGATTGCACTCTGGCTTGCTGTTCCTGAAGATCGGTTCCGACCAATAAGATCTCGTCAGGAATTGTTGCTCTAAACACGCCATTCGGCTCCCCTAGTGGTGGTGGCGTACGCTTCGTATTCAGTCCTTGTTGGTTTCCAGGTAGCAAGGAAGTGCAGCTAGCATTGCGTGAATTTAATAGTTTGTTCATTTGTGTTAACAACGATAAGACTTGGTTAAATTCTCCGCGAGAAACTGGAACATCATCCAGTTCATTACGGAGTAAAATCGGTGTATTTAAGAAATCAGCCTGGTCCAAGTCTTCTGCCATGGAGAAACAAGACTAATCCAACTGACGTAAAAACGAGTACAAAAACCAAGTAAAAAGCAGCTCCACGGGTAGAAACACTCAGTCCAGGAATCACAGATGTGATACAACCAGAAATAAATTGAAGTTAAATAACTTTAATGAATAAAAACAGAAAAATTAATCAAGTGCTTTCACCTGGTTCCTACCAGGCTTTGTCAAGATACTGCTCAGTGAAAAGTAAAGCCATTTTATATCATTATACATACATCAGGTGATCACTTAATCGACCACTCCTGGTGTTAATTATGATAATTAGTTAAAAGTTTAAACATTTTTTAAGGTATCTTTGAAGTATTTTTTAAGATGTTAAAATATTTGTACTCCCTGCAAGTCAATAATACTGCAATAACACGTTGTTTTAAAAACTATCTAGATACCTTGTGTGTCAAAAAATCTTGTAAAAATAAATACATATAAGTAGTTAATGCAAATCACTAATAATTCATGCAGTGTGTTAAATAATTTTTTAAAAGTGAAAATACTAAGAACAAATATTTAAAAAGTGTAAGTGTAGCATATCCAACTCTTCTGGGTTGGACATGGCTTTATTCAGGGTAGGCTGCATGCTACATAGTGCAGCTAGGAATTGGGAAGGGCAGTGTAGGCCATCTACACATGGGCAATAACCCTTTAAGGAAATATATGCTCTATTATGGGTCACATGAGTATTGAGTATGGCTGAGCAATTATCTCTATATTCCTGGATGGCACCCTGTCATGATTAGGGGTGCCACACAAGGGAGCCCGCAGGATTTTTTGCAGGGGGGTGCAAACCCAGAGCCCCACCCACATAGCTCTCCCCGCCCCCGTCAACACAGCCCCGCCCAAGTCCACCCACCCCAAGCCCCGCCCACACCGCCATTCCAGAGTCCCATTACTTGGCTATTTCTCCCCATTTACCATAGACACTGTTCAAATCTCTGTGTGCATACTGTTTTATGCTTTAGTTCTACAATGATTACAGGCAGTTGGATTTAATTTACAACTTTTATTTCAAACATTATCGCCCAAACACTGATAGACATTTACTAAACCTAAACAAAGCAATAGTCTTACAACAAGAACAGACTTGGCATTAAAGCTTCTCTACTTTTGAAACTCACATTCAATGAAACAGCATTGAAACCCACATTCAAAGAAAATGCATCTGGCCAGTGGCAGGTTATTTACCTTTGAACTGTTTTCAAGCAATAGGCTCCTTGCACACTGTTAGGGCCATGCAAAAGTTATTTGATTTACCAGATTGTATTAATTATAATATATAATTGAATTATATCCCTTGCATTATACAGCAACACTTGAGTGTGTTTTAAATTTATAGTTTTGAACATTTTCCCAGTAAGCAATGAAACAAAATATACAAACCAATAACGACAAACTGCCCAATTCAAAACATTTCAACCATAAAAGGCCACTCATTACAATCCACCAATATCAGTCAATACACACAATCTCTGCCGAAGTAAAAGTAATCTGAATAATTCCGCATTAAAGATATCTGAAACTAATGAAGAGGTTGTTGCTAGAAAACAACTGTATATTTCAGTGTTTAATCTACAAATTCAGTGCCTGCTGCCGTCAAAGAATAAATTGCCTATGTTAAATTAAAAAAAAATGGTAAGCTGGTATATTGCAATAGAAAATGATTGGCAAGCTGAACAGGTTCATAGTTATTAGGCATCTCATCCAAAGGAGGACATCCTCAGGACTGCAGCATACAAATGTACATGCTGTAGGAATAAAACCTCAAGCCTCTCCATTAAGATGCAAGTATTCTACTTGTGGTGCTACTAACATAGCTTTAAAACTTTATACCACAATAGAGATACCATTTGCTAAACAAAACAGTTGCACATTGTAAATAGACTTGGCATGAGCAGCAGTAAACTTCACTTCCCTTAAACCTCACAGTTCCTTGAAAATGCACTTGAAAATAAATTCCACCTGCTAACTCTAACTTGGGCATTTCACTGTCTCTCTCTCTCTCTCTCACACACACAAACATACCACACTCCTCAAGGCCTCAACCTTAGTGCAAGAAATCTGGACAAAGCCTAAAATAAATAGGGACAGATTATAAATATGGCTCTCTAACTTAGAAAATTGCAAGAATAACAGGATTTGTGTTAGTATGCATTTTTGTAAATGATATGATGTCTAAAACTGAAATGTCTCATTATTTAGCAACTTCAATCCTTTTTAGGAGGAATATGGGGCAAAAATCTGGACATTCTGCAAAAACCTGGACAGCCGAGGGGTATGCTACCTCCCTCTTACACACACACACACCAAATAATTCTGGTCAAACTTGAATTAGTTCTGGGAAGGTTGCATTGAACGGCACCGTGCTTGATCTGAAGTGGGTGAAATCCTGGTAGCCAGTGATAATAACTGATCTGCAGCTCAGCAATGTAGTGCATTAAAGCATTTTTAGCAGAGCATTGTTTCATCACTACCTATTGTGTTTGCACATAAGCTGTAGTTATTTCAAACATTTGCCTTTTTTGATTACTACAGAGTACATTTACCCACCAGAGCTATTGTGTTTTGACTTCAGTGTGGAGCTTACCTAGTTGTTGCAGGGCTTGGCTTTTAAGTAAGGTAGCAATGCTTATTTACCATATATCATTAAAGCCACCCAACTACAAGTGTACTAATAGACAGACACTGCTATAAGACACTGGTCTCCAATAAAATGTAATGAGCTTCTGAAAATACTGTAATCCTGTCCTTTTATTACAAATACTGTCATATGCATTTCAATACCCAAGGCTTATACATTATCTAGTTATGTAAATATTCTCTGCATGGCAACAACGAAAAGGCTTTCAATGCTGGTAATTCTTTAACAATATGCTTACTAAAGCTTACTTGCATCTTACAATCTCCGACAAGCTTACCTGATGTTCATTAAACCATGGCTACTTAAACAGAGCAACAGGGCACTGTGACAGCATGCAGTTCCTGAATAATAAGAAGCATAAATCAACAGTATAAAAATCTGATAGAAAATCAGAACATTCTGCAAAATCAAGGACAGATGAAAAGCCACAGTCGTATTTGTGATCTACCTTGGATGGGGGAATACTCTGCACACTTACACTGCATAACTGCTCCTTGCCTTCCTTGGACACATCCAGAGCCACTACAATGGGGGGTGGGGTGCAATAAGCATGTCATAATTTGAAATGTCTCTGGCTGACAGTGATGGCTCTGACACTCATACCTCTCAACTTCAGAGCAAGAAATCTGGGCAAAACCATACATAGAACTAGAAGTGGGACACAGGCCCAAAAATAAGGCCAATTTTTAAATATTGCTCTTATTAACTTAGATAATAGAACAGTAGTAGATCTTGCATTAGTATGAATTTTCTGAAGGGTATAAAATCTGAAACTCAAATGTCTGCCATTATTTTCTAACTTCAGTCTTTAATGACTTGCCACTAATTTGCCAGAAAAAACACAATTTTATGAAAAACGGACCAAAATCTGATGCAAAAATATAAAGTTGCCACACAATACAGCTGGGAACCTTTCAAAAAAGGGACACCTTTTTAATATTAACACTGTTAACTTGAGCAGCTAACAAAATAAGAGCATCTACATGCATTTCTGAAATAAAAGTAATCTATAACTCTGATCATTACAGTTATATATAATTGTAAACCCTCCACATTTTCTTCCAAAATTGCCATTTTGGAGGAGGGATTATTAGGGGAGAGCAACATTTTGAGCCAAAATTGGGGACAATTGAGAGGTTTGTATATTCCTAATCTACAAAGTGATTTGCACGTACCTCTCAACCTCTTAATGCAGGAAATCTGGACAAGGCCAAATATATTGGGGGAACATACAAACACTACTAAAAATTGCTCTTGTATAAACTTAAGACAGTCTTGCATTAGCATGCATTTTTCTGAAGGTTATGACGTCTGAAACTCAATATCTGTCATTTAGTGACTTCATTCCTAAATGATTTGCTAGAAAACCACAAATTTTATGAGGAACAAACCAAAAATAAGAAGCAAATATCTATTAATTCTGCAAAGATATGGACAACTGAGAGGTATAGACAACTTGTACACCAAAGTGCAGGTTATATCTGTTTTCTTGAAAATTATATGACACCAAAGTGCATACTTATGCTACTGGTCTCATAGATTTAAAAACAGTGGAGACATTTTTTTCTGTAGTAGTAATGGGATGGAGATGAATAAAATTGTTGAAATTAGTTGCTGGAGCTCATTCAGCTTTCCAATAGGCCGTGTGCAAATATAAAAGTAAGTAAATGATGTTTTTGTTTGTTTGTGCTTTTCATACACACAAAACTGTTCATCCTGGGCTGGTTTTATAAATTGAACAATGGTGAAACACACTAGTACTTTATCAGTTTCTATGAGAAAGTTAGCACTCAACGTTTCAACACAAGTATTTAGGAAGCTTCTGCAATTATTTTTTAACAGATCCCAGATCTAGCAGAAACTAAACTGATAAAACTATTATTAATGTGGGCTTATATCAGACTTCTGTTTTTTTTAATATAATCTTTTTGATTCATTGTTTAAAACCTCTTCACTGGCTAACAAACTAAGTTACTCTACCTAATTCAATCAAAATTATTGACAGGCTGTATTGCTTTACTATCTAATCCTGGTTAATGTATGATGCCAAATGTGCAAGCAAAGAGATTTTCAGATTTTGTAAACACAAACTCCCTGCACAAGATTGTCAGTACACTAACCAGAGTTGCAAACATATTGGATTTGGTCCTCACTAATATGAGAGAGTACTGGACACCCTGTAGTGTAATGTCTTTTCTGGTATGGTCAGACCACAAAATGGTCTCCTTTAAAGTAAAAATAAAACCTGGAACCCTAGCTCACCCTGAAATGTTCAGGTTAACGTCCTACCATGAAGTGATAACCTGGCAAAATTCCAAGCCCCATAAACCCTGAGAAGTTGAAGACTGCTGCCTACATGGAACTGTCCCTATACAAGCATGTTAAGAGCTGCAGAGAGGCAGTTGTACCCACCAGGAAGAATTACAGAACTAACTCAAAACACAAGCCACCCTGGTGGAATCGCAACATCAGCAGGCTGTAGAACAGAAGGAAGAAAACCATGGCAAACATTTGGAGGTGTAGCACTCAGTAGGATAAAAGCACGTTCATCAAATTAAACAAACAACTCAGAGGACAAATAAAGTCTACCAAAGGCAAATTTGAGGTAAATTTGGCCTCCCAGGCCAAGAAAAATCACAAGGAATTATTTAGCTATGTTGTCATTAAAAGAATACAGACAGTAAGTAACATGCCTAATCAGACCACCTCATGGCCCTCTCCCTGTATTCTGTCTCCTACAAGCTGTTGAGGGGAGATTTATGCCTGGCATACAAGACATTGTCAGAGCCCACCCTGATGGACCTTCTATATGTCTGCAAAACAAAGAGCAACAGAATTACCCACTCTAAAGACTTAAACCTTGCCTGTGATATAAATGTGACCTGCTGAAGAGACAGTTATGTATCCTAGAGACTACCCCTTCTCTGGAACAGACTCCTCATCCATGTGAAGCAGAATTTCTCCCTAACCTGATTGGCTGGAGAACAGGAAATTCATCCTTCATTTGACACCTATGTCTCTAATGGAAATAGGCAGCCAGTAAATGGTTCATTTCCAAGGCCCCGCTTGTAAATGTTTCATCTCCCAAGCCCCTGCTTAAACCTATCAAGGGTACCAGAACTTGTCAGAGATTTGAGATTTATGGCTAGGCTTAAAAAGTCTTATGTAGTGGTTACTCTAGTACACACCTATGAGCCTAGGTAGTTCACATTAAAATCACCTAGAATAACAATGTTATTGTTTCATTGTTTTGGGCAGCTGAGATGATAGTAAGAATAAGGAATTTAAGTTTGTAAACAGAGGCTGGAGAGGGAAGGTAGGTGACTTATTAGAAGGTGACTGTACTTCCAGGAGGGAGGTTTTAGAAGGATCCAGCTGGGTTCAGTATCTTAGGAGGCATTTGCTTGGGCAATGATAGTTGGTTTAATGTTGTTTTTATGCACAGTGAGAGTGCCCCCACCTTGTCTTCTGACATGTCTTATGTCTTGGAGATATTTGTATGAGGGAAGTAGATGCTGAAAATTAGGATTGTTTTGTTTGAGCCATGTTTAACTGACAGCTGTGATGTTGGGTGAGTAGGGTTGTGAGGATGGTGTTTATCTGGTCAAGTTTTTTAATGATGCTTTCAGTTTTAATTAACGGGAGAGGGTGGAGGTGTTGGAAAAGTTATGGGTGTTATTTGGTGGGAGGGACCTGGACTGGATTCAGTGTTGGCTCTGAAGAGGAGTTATGAGCAAGATAGGGGTGAATTTATAAAGGTGTTTAGGAAGCTTGAGGTGGAGTTACTGGAGTTTGGTAGGTTTGTAGGAGATGAGGTAAAGGGAGTATGAAGCTGGAGCTGTGTTTGAGTGGAAGGTGGAGAATGGTGTGTATGTGTTTCAGCAACATAAATCATGAACTTGTACTAAAAAAACTGGGCAGATCTTTTCTGCTTACATGACTATGTGTTTGTGAAACTGCAGTTTGCTAACCAAATTCAAGGATATCATTTTAGTTCCACCAGCAGCCAGGTTTGGAATCCCTGGAGATTCCATTATGAGTCTTTTCTGTGTAGATATCAGCCAGGCAGCTTTTCCTGCTCTTTATCTACCTGTAAGACACTCCGATATGTCGCTGATGTCATTTTCTGCAAGCATCTACTATCAGTAGAGATCCTGACCACAGACTTCCTGAATGACTTTGCTTTCTGTGTAAAACTAGCTCTCCTAAAATAGATTTCTTGTAAATATCATCAAAAGTAATAGTGTTGTTAAGTTCTCAGGTCTCTACATGTTACCCATCCTCATTTCAATCAAAATATGAAAATCATCAATGTTACGTATGTCGGATACCCTGGTTACCTTGCACCTTCCTTTTAAAGCCTATAAGCCTGTATCCTAAACATCTGTAATGCCACAGGTACTATACTTAAAACATGCATTTAGAGCCACTTCTGTTCTTTCTATGATTCCCAACTTGCTGGTCATGGCTTCACACTCATTTTTCTTGCCCCAGGGCCCTCCCTGTTAGTTATATATTTATAAATCTGTAGTGTGCTCCTCACTGCCCAGCAGATTAACTTAGTCCAGAGTTATATCTGTCATTTTGTTCTACCTGTTTCTAGACTTATCCATCCTTGCAAGCTCTACTCCCTGCATCACAGGTTCCACAAGTATTAGGTCATGATCATTTTATCTTTCATTAACCACACAGTCAGGTCACAAAACCTACAGAGTCCTACCATATATCTCCACTCCTCAGCTTTGCCTGGTTGTGCCACACCAGATCCTAATGGCATCTTCTGCTCCACGAGGATCAAGTTCACATGCTCACAACCAAAAACTTTCATTGCACATGATCTTCTAAATTATAGCCTGAGTACAAGCATTCCCAGAATATTTGCAAGCAACAATGATGCAAAAAACAAGTTTTTACATGGGGGGGGGGGGGCATGAGGGGCTTGCCCCTAAATGATCCAAACTTCATTATTCTCACTGTGACATTGCTGCAGCTTGGAGAAAGAATAGTTATTGACAGCAGTGTAATGTCTCTCTCAACTTTTTTTAAGGTGCGTTAATTTCAGATTACCCTAAACGTGCTAATAAGCACACGTACATATCATGCCTGCAAAGATATGAACTAAGAAACTAAACAAATGCTAGTTCTAGCACTTGAAGATCAAGTCTGATGGATGAACAAGCGAATATCAAGTGCTCCATGAATGTAAAACCTGCATTTCTATTTTCGCCTTATATTTCTTAAGCTCAGCCCTCAACAAATGGAATAATCTCTTCAACAAGCTAAGGCAAATCTTTTGATGCAAATCCTTTTTTTTCAAACTTTCAGCAGTATATGCTAACCCAGTTGATCTGCCAAGGTATAGCAGTCTACCTGCATCCTTAATCCAACCCTTCCACTGTAATATCTGCTTCTGGCAGTCTTTAGCCCTTCCACCAAAGCATGCCTATATTGAAATACCCAATGGCAGGCAGTAATAGCAGTTGTTCATAACTATCTTATTTTACTAAACCACATGTTCTCAATAAGTACTTACTGTATCGTTTGTTTCACTTTCTCTTATTTATAAGATCACCCTTCCTTGCCCCAAAATGTGCACTATGACACACTTTAAATACCTAAAACTGTAATTTGTAATCAAGGGTGTAGTTTAGGATACTCAATGCACTCAAAAAAGTTAATTTTTTCTGAGAATTTGGTAGAAACCTCAAAACTCAAAAAGTACAGAATGTTTAGAACTATATAAGTGTATGCTTACAGCATAGAAATGTACAAAGAATGCTTGTGTGAAAAGAATGCATCTCTAAAATAGTTTTTTAGGGATATCGATGGTAACAGTTATCCTATATGCTTGGGTAGCATTTTGAAGGTTGAGTATGTTTTTTAAAATAAGTGGATGGTGGGGGCAACAACATTAAGTCTGAGTGCAAATATCTGGCTACATCTTTGCATGTAATAGCCTTGTACCATCGCTATTGCCATATTCTTATTACAGCAAATATCAGCCCGGTTTTGTAACTTGCTTAAGAAATGCTTCTTGAAAATTTGATCAGACATGCATGGAGTCATAAACCCTTACTCAGCATGTCTGGTTATCAAATAGGATTGTGAACCCTGCAAATTTTTGTTCCAGTTGCAGTAATTATATTTAAACCACCTTTCATATGTCTTGTAGAATACGTCAATAGTGGAGAGCACTGCACTTTGGGTAACCACGTTACTCAGTAGTCTGGATTTGTACTTACACATGATCCAGTGTTCTCTATTATCGATGAAGAATACTGCCATTGTATAGTAGCTTATCTCAGCTCAGTTTTTATCTCACTTGACCAGTACCACAAAATAGGAAGGCATGCCGGATATTGTACAACAGTGACACCTTTATCAGAATTCTCAAGGTCAGTAGTATATAACTCCAGAACATTGGTTTTTTGAGTGCAGATGTCTAAGAATGAAAATCCCTTCCTAATAGGTTGATTCTAGAATTGCTCAGCAGTCAATTAACAATCTAGCCAGAAGACCCCCAAGCCTTGTCATTTTATATTTTCTGCCAGTTTTGGTAGGAAGGTAGTATTAGTTTAAGGCTAAAATGACTTTCAGAAGATAGTGAAGAAGGTTGGACTGATGATCTACACTTGTTTGATTCCATTTTGGATGCTGAATGCATTTGGCTTTGAGTCATTGTAGAGTGCCTGAGACAGTTCTACGAGAATCAGTTTAATAGCACAAGGTTTCCTTTAAGACAAATCTGCCTGTTGTAAACTGTAGACTACATTATAGGTGCTCTAATATCGCTGTAAATCAGATTATTTAAACCAAATTCAGTGATATGCTTATTTTTTAGTTTTAATGTATCTCTTTTTTACAGAAAACTTTGCTACAGATTGTAAATTCATTCATTTTCTGATTAGTGGGTTAATGTAGTTCAGGGTACAGGGGAGCCAAAGTCTATCCAAGTACTTACTTGGTGTAAGGCAGCAATTTCAGTGGAAATACTTAAAGATAATAATTCATTTAAACTGCACAATCATCCTGAATTTTCCACTTAAGCAGTTCCACTCAGTTCATTTCTGCTGGACAACAAGAGCAATATTTTATGAAGTCATCTAATTTTTTAGCTCAAGTTGATAACCCTACAATTATGGACATCTCCAGAGCTGCAGAGGAACCTCTGCGAAAACTGAAGTCCTGAATTCAATGTTTTGTGCAGCATTTCACTGTGAGTGGCCTTGAGGACAAACCAGAAGGAATTCAGTGTGCCATTAAGGCATTTAATGTTTTTTTTCTTTCAAAAAGGAAAAAGTCATGGTGACATCACATTGGGGTTGAAAGTATCAGTTACTTAGCGAGAAGAAGAAAGACATATAGAAAGTGACTTTTCAGCACTAGTCAGGTTTTCGTTTGTGTTCTTTGTATTATTTTTTATTTTACATATGAGTTAAGTGTTGTCAGTTAATCCACTCTTCAAACTTACAGTGGCCACGCCTTTTTATGCAAAGACGAAAGTTGTTTCTATTACATGGTTATGCAAGCACAACACATGCAGCACAAAGTTTATACCTCTCAAATACCCTGATTTTGCATAATGTTATTGAATCATTCCGTAGCTGTCCATGATTTTTTGTAGAACGCCCTGATTTCACCTCATGTTTTTGCTTTGTCCCGCCCATGTAAAACTTTCAATTTTCTCATAAATCACTGAGGATTATGGTGAGTCTGCAATGCCAGACATTAGACGTTCTTACTTTTATTGTCCTGAAAAAAATATTTTGATGCAAAATATGTTTTTCTATTAAAAAAAAATGATATACTGCCTTAGGCTGTGTGTAGCATTACTGTGATAGTTACTTACTTACTTTCTTAAAATAAACAGAGGAAAGAAAAGACCCAGAGTACTAGAGCAGGAACTGCAGGAATGACCTGATTTTGCATCATTAAAGCAATAAGTGTGATGACGTGAAAACAGGAAATACCGCACTAGTAAGTCTGTGGAGAGACATAATTTGCAAGGGGGATGTTATAGTAAAATTAAATAAAAAGAATAGGCTAATAACCTGAATTAAAGAGCAGGAAGCCATCTAATCATCTCAGAATAAAAAAACAACAACCTTCAAGTAAGTGCAAAACTCGTTGAACATTATCTTTAAGATTATAGAGTATGAAACTCCGCAAAGCCAAGCATAAAACAGATGTCTTTTCATTGATGTAGACAGGTCACTTTCAATGTCCAGAAGCTGGTGCAGAAACCTACTGGTAAGTCTCATCTCATGTTACCTTTGATAGTGTTACAGTATCTGTCAAAGTTCATACCACCCATCTAAAATAACAGTGCCTCTATGATGCTTCTGCTGGTAGCATGATATAATATGGTAAAGAGCAGCAGAGCAAGAGAAATGCTTTGAGTTAGTAATGACATCAGTAACCACTGCATTGATGTTAAAGTAATATTACATTATCTTACCTACAATCCTACTAGTTAATGCCAGTCAGGAGCGGTCTTAGGTCAACTGGTGCCCTAGGAAGGAGTACTGCATAATTTCACTCTGCTACTGAAAAGTTAAATTAGGGGGCCCATCTGAGGGGATGTGTTTGCTAAGAGATAGTAACACACACACACACACACACACACACACACACACACACACAGTCCCATCTTCCGTCCAACTACTCACTCTGAAACTGTCCCATCTTCCGTCCGTTTCAGTTTCCGCTCGCTCCTAAGTATCCGTCCATCCCACTTGCTAACCCGAAACCGTCCGTGTCCCGCTTCCATCTTCAGTGAAGTCCGTCTCAGTTCCCGCTTGCGAACCCGAAACCATCCGTGTAAGCTCCCGCTTGCAAACTTGAAAATATGAGCACTGTGCGATGAGCGATGATGTCAGCACACCCGCGACTGGACTTCTTTCTTCTTAAAGAAGAACGCACCCAAAAAAAAAAAAAAACTTTTTTTAAAACTAGTCAGCCGATTCCAGGGGGGTGCAAATGCACCCCCTTGCACCTGCCTGCGGGCGCCCTTGGTGCCACATACAACTACCTGACTGGTGTGGTGAAGTAACTATCAAAGGAAAGTCTTCTGTCCAGCTGCATCCCATACACACACAGTTGCCATTATGTTGACCGCTGACTAGGTGGTAGTTCATGGGTACAGAGTTTGTAACATAGGGGATGAGAATGCAATACTTAGCTGTCAGATTGTGGACATACGTCACACACCACACATCTGACACACAAAGGCCCTTCTGTATGTTGAACGCAGCACACATTGAGTCAATTATTGCTCCTAGTTCATAGTCATTTGCAAACATCAATAGGCTGATGCCTTCTGTGTTAGTCTGTGTGGTATAGATAACAAAGAGGGGGAGTACCAGGAATGAACCCTCTATTACTGTGGCTGTCACTGATTTGATGTGCGTGTATTAGTCAGACACCTTCTGTAGTGTTGGTTCTGCCAGCAGTCCAGTTGCCAACCACTCCTGTGATATAGGAATATACACCTAGTTTACTGAGTGTAGCTGGAACACAGTATGGGTGATTGCGTCTTACGACCTGGCAATGTCATGATATGCAGTGTGAATCAACCCTACTGTCGTCTACATCTGTACAGAGCACATCAAATACATTGATCACCGTTCATGGCCTTACAGACCAGACTCAGCAGGGTAGTTGTGCACTATTTCCCATTATCAATGGTGTCTTCCCCTTTGTGGGGTGTGATAACTGTCGCTGTGCACCATTCGGTGTGTACACAGCCTGACATGGAGATATGATTGAACATGATGTGTATTTGGATAGCTGATTGTTCTTAAATTTGTGCAGGATATACCCTGCAATGTTGACAGGTCCCATGAAAGCAGTATGTATGGCTTTAGAGAGTGCAGCTTGTACCTGCATAGTTGTTATTACGGGGGCCCTGTAGGGAACATGGATATATTACTATGTGTACCTGTTGGGGGGGAGGTGGGAGTGGGTTTAGGTTCTCCAAGACCCTATCTGGATGAACAGGTGCTATTTCTGTAGGTGCAGTACTTCACATGCCATAGTGCTGTGCAGCACAGCATGTCTTGTCATTGCCATTACGATTAATGACACAGCTATAGAATGTTCTCTGCTTGGCCTCACAATATGTGGCTGACTAGTTTCCCAGTAGCTTTGTGTGGTTTTGTGTGGTTTTATATATTGTATCTGCATTTTACTGAAGCTGACCAGGATCACCTACACTCATGCGTGTTCACTCTTGCAACAGTTACTACCTTCTGTGGTACAGTCTAAAGCATGGTACCACCAGTTTGCCTTCTTGTTTGTGTTTGGTTGAATCCTGGTTCTGTTTCAATGGCACAATGACTGCACGTATGTGACTGCTTAAGGTTCATTTGTGTACAATTCAGCATTTGCACATGCATTGTCCATTTGCATGGGTGCAAGACAGTCACCACTCTGCTCTTAGGAAACATAACATTGGCATTGGAGACTGACTATGTGTAGCATACTGTTAGCCCTGTTTGTGTAACTACTGTGATCGAGGTCATTAGGGTTGATGGAATCCAACATGCATTGAGCACAGGTGTTGGTACATGAGGAGTCTTCCCAGTTCATAATGGAATAGTTGAGAGTAGCCATTATTATGGCTTTCTGTCTCAGACCTAATCTTCCCCATTACAGCACATTATGACAGTTGGGAAATCCATGGCATGGTGGGTGATCTGTCGCAAGGTGCAATTTGAATTCCACTTTGGCACAAAGGTAGTTGCTCAGCATAATGCATCTGAAGTTATGCAAGTGCAACTAGTGTGGGGGTGTACATATCCTTCAGGAATATGGACACACCTGCAGCCTGCGTGTTCCAATAAAGGATAATGGGCAAGAGGTAAGGTATGTGTTATAACATGGTCATGCAGGTGTGCTCTCTGGAACATTGAAACATGTCTCAGCCACTGCACAGATATGTTATCCATGTTAGGGATTGACATATGTGTGTCCATATGTGTGTCCATATAGTGTTTCTGACATGTATCATTGTGTAGCGAGAACCACAGTTTATTGCTTGGCTGTCCCTATTACAGCAGTGGACCTTCACTTGAACTGTGGATGATGAAGGCACTATAGGGGATGCATGAGCCCTAGGCAGTATCCAGATTCCCAGGGGTGACAGGTGCAGGCCCTGTATGGCAAAGCATCATGGTTTGTCAACTATGTTATCCCAGGCAGACAGATACTGGATACCCATTGACTTGCACCACTACACTAGACAATTGTGGAATACAATCCTTCTGTTCCTGTACTGCAGTATCATTCTGGCCAATGGAAGAATGCTTCCAAGGCCTTGGGACATACCTGCATGGGCTACAAGACCTGACAGTTCCTACATGTGCTTCCATGCAGTCCAGGCTACTGCATCACAGGTCCTGCACAACAACATGGAATATGCCAGAGCCATGTGTATAGTTCAAAAGGTGGTCTGAGTGTATGGGTGTGTGGCTAATCATGGCAGACAGGCAGCTGACAGTATGTATGCCCTCATATAGGTTGGTGTGTAACATAGTGTTAGAGTTTGCATTCACAAATGAGTACTGTTGGGCATGTTTCCAGCCACATGTTCTGAGGTGTGGCACAGTTATGCAAACTATGTCATACAGTTTGCGTATTTCGTTGTCTGTCTCTTCCAGCTTGGGAGGTCACTTGTTTGGCCAGATACTTAGAAATTTCTGTGAATGTGTGTGATTTCTGGTAGTGTGTGTGGGTGTCCTTACTGTGTTCTGGTAAGGGTATGTGTTGGTTGTGATGATGAGATGCATGTGTTAACCTACATCTTATGACTGTCCAATCCAGTCATGGCTGTAGACTGGGCTGCCTTCCAGCTTACCCTTGTAGCTGCATCCCAAACAATGTGTGGGGCGTGGTGTTAGATGGGTTTGGTAGTGTACATGGCATAGAGATTACATTCCTTCAGGATGGTCCCATACACAAAGCTGACATTAGTAAACACCAGTAGCTGACTAGTGGACATGCCTGTATGAGCATTCAGTACTACACATACCAAGTACTATATTTAGTTTACTTATTGATTATGAAGATGTTTTAGACAGTGATGCTCACATGTACATATTTGTGTTATGGATGTGACAACACTGGCTATTACGGAAACATTGTAGCTGCCTTTAGCAGCAATCCTCCTCTGAGGAGCACATCACATCCTGTTAGTTGATTACAGATGATGCAAGTGTCTACAGGTCTGTTTCCTTATCTGGGTATATACTCACATATCCACCAGGACCATGAGCCCTGTTGGGCACAGACACCCACTCTCCAAACAGAGTCATGTATCAATAGACTCTGATGCCACTAGCAACATGATTAGGATATAATTAGATAGTGTAAGCCATCACCCATGAAGCGGCTATTACACATGGGCAGCTGTCTCTTACATCTTACACTCTACTGCAGATGCTACACTGGAGTTAAAGATGATATGCAACCTGTTTCATTACCAGTACTGTGCACTACCTTACATACACTATGTGCAAGTGGCTGTTAGGTTGGCAATGAGAGGTTAGGCTACACAAACCTAGTAGTTCAACCAGTGTGTCTCTACTCTCAATATCCACTCTATGTAGGTGTGCACATAGCCATTTGGCCCAGCCTTGTAACAAGGGTCACTACACATTTGCATAACATGTACACATGCACAGCTGTTATTGCTTGCAAGCGATACTAGAGAGGTACAGCCCTGTGACAAGGGTCATTACACATTTGCATAACATGTACACATGCACAGCTGTTATTGCTTGCAAATAATACTAGACATGTCCAGCCCTGTAACAAGGGTCACTGCACATTTGCATAACATTTACACATGCACAGCTGTTATTGCTTGCAAATGATACTGAAGAGGTGGATATTACATGTGTTATGTGCATGGATAGTTACCTAGCGCTTCCAATTATCTTTGCTATCATGCTGCTAACTGTCAAATGAATACAAATGATATGTATCCTGTTATTGAGTATTGTAATTGCCAATAGACATAACTACTTTTTGCATAACATAACAGAACTGTTGTGTAGAATGGAATAAAGATCTGCCTAAAATACTGTACATTATGCAGCTATTGGCACAATATCTCACAATGCACACCATATTTGCACAGTAAGCCCACCTTTGACATGTTCATCTTACTTATACACCCATACATATGTCAACTGTTACAATATATCAACATATACTATCCCCTGTTATAGCACATACTTGTTGGACCAATCCTGACACTGACAATGGCTGGAAGCAAATTGATGAGTTCCAAGCCCATAACATCCCTTGTGGCTTATGCGGAGTTTGTCTTGTGACCTACAGCAGTACACACATAGAATACTACAAGCATTACTACTTCTCAACAGTACATCACTACAAGATAGCTATTTCCACTATAAGCATTGATTACACTGTAATTCTTACAGAACAGGTACTACATCCACAGACATACTACATGTTATACATACCTTCTTAGTAATTGGAGGTGTTATTGACTAGTATAATACTCTTTTGTCATTCATCTTTCAGTGTTTTATACTGTCCTACACTTAGATACAGATGGTTTTAATGTGTGACAAGACAAGCTTTTATAGTTACAGATCCGTAACATGTGCTATCCCGATAACCAATTGGTGTGCCTAAGTAGCTAATTACATGCACATCAGCTGTGCTGCTACTGCCTTAGCCAATACCATGGCAACAGTGGAGTATAATTGAGTACTCCACTTGGACGTTGTCCCTTCACCTTGCTTGTGAGGAAGACAGTGTGGAAGTGTTGTTTGGAATCTATTGCAACAGCTGTATGGAGACGAACAGTAATATATTCTGTGTAATGCCTAGAGGATTTGGTCTAAATGTGAGTACTGCTGTTATATTTCTGAACATTGCTACTTGTGCAGGGTTTGTCTGTAGCTAATACGTCTGCATATGTTTCAGTCTGGCCAGGTTGTTTGACCAGTTCAAGGCTGAATAGCTATGCATATAATGTTAGGAGATTTACAGTGTGCTTACCAGACATATTTAGTTTGGTGTTACTGTGTATCATATTGTGCTGATAATGGTGTACGAACCTTTCAACCTTTTGAAACGGGATTAGTTCATAGAAACCCTGTTACTTCAGCAGCTGTTCAATTACAGCAACTATTTCACATAGAGCCATGTTAGTGTGTCCGTGTCCAGGTATGTTAAGGTTTCAGCAGATGTTGTACAGTAGTTGAATAATTGGTTATGGTATGACAGTATGTATTGATGTAATTATTTTGGTTGTGGGGTAGATGTTGGTGGGTGTACATAGCACATGAAGGTGTGTAGGAACCCCTTTTATACAATGTCTATATGTGTGTGGGTGCTCTTTCCCTATGTGAACACCTATCCCTTAGTGGACTAATACTATGGTAATTGCAGGCTGATTCATTAAGGCACTGTTAAATGTTTCCTGTATAGCATGCAGGTACTGTTAGTCCTTGAATCCTTTTGACAATACATTGGGATGTAATAAAGTTTTGCAAAATGAAAGCTGTCTGTGAATTTCTGTCATGGATATTTGTAGTCATTGCAGTTGAGTTGGTGACTGTGTCCATAGAACATATTTGTAATAGTGTATTGGCACATACTCTTCTTATGTTATGTTCATATTGTTTGGGGTGGGGCAGAATGTGTGATTGCTCTGGTCCATGTTATACTCAGAAATGAACACTTCGGATGCTGTCTACATACATGTATGTATATATATATATATATATATATATATATATATATATATATATATGTGTGTGTGTGTGTGTGTGTGTGTGTGTATGTATATAGATATATATATTTATTGCATACATTCATCTGTACTTCCATAGATATGTAGTTGTTTTTAACTTATCTATATATCTACATATATATGTAGACCTGTATATATCAACATGCCTCCATGTATCTCTCTCTCTCTCTCTCTCTGTCTATACATATATATATATATATATATATATATATATATATATATATATATATATATATATATATATATATATATATATATATATATATATATATATATATATATATATATATATATCAGCATACACCTTTCATTGGGTACATGGCGGGTTGTCATATTTCAACACATTCCTCCCTTTTGTGATTTAACCTGTCTGCATACACAACTGGGATAGGTACATCCCAGATAGCTTAGTGTTTTACTCTGAGGTTGTAGTATATGGTTGCGGGTTCTAATCCTGGAAGGTGTTATTATTTTACCTCTCAGAGTAGGCACTGGTAGGGAAAGTGTGAATAATGCACATTTACATGGTTGTAAGCAGGTTTGCCCGTGGTCTGCGCGACGTTAAGCAAAAGTTAAACCTGTGAAGTGCTTCTCCGTTTAACATGTTTCAGCGCCGCTTACCATCACAAAAACCCATGGAAACCTTCTTACAACTGCTTAAGAATGCTTTAATCCACCTGCATCCAACAGCTCTTATTCTGGCCCTCAAAATAACTTAACAGCCCTTGCAGGTCTTGAATCCGGGACAATGAACACCACATTCACTGACTTTACCACTAAGGAATTTGAGATATGTACAAATGTTATGGTGTTTAGAATATACATTTTACCCAAGGCATTTCTCACTACTGAAAACAAATGTGACAGTGAGTTGGTGTATATATGTCTGATACATGTTAATGTGCATATGTTTGTGAAATGTGGTGTTGCAATGTGACATGATAGGGTGTTTTATGAATGAGAAAGATTCTTGTTTCCGGCAGTTCACTTATCGAACTTCTGACCCAGGCCCTCCTTGATGCATGATTTCATTACCCATCATTCCTCCCCCACCCCAATCTTCACATACACAACAACCATCCCTTTTATGGTGAATTAGGTTAATATTAATAGTTATAATACCAGAGCTGCATGTGTTTTGTGTACACTCCAGTTCCTTCGGAGTGCTTCTGTGTCATGAAGTGTGTTCATAGATGTTTATATCTATGGCTATTGATGTAACTGTATAAGATATATATATATATATATATATATATATATATATATATATATATATATATATATATATACATGACATATACTATATATCTATATATATATATATATATATATATATATATATATATATATATATATATATATATTTCGTATTAATTTGTAACAGTAATACATATGTAGACTGGAATTTGTGTGTTCGCAAACTACAGTACATTACAATGTACTGTACATATGTACACAAAGTGACTGTCCCATTTGTGATCATTACAGTGGAATGCATATGGTATAAGTAGCTGTCTCAAGAGTGTGAAGCATGTATACACCTCAGATGGCTTAGTGGTAAGTCCCATGACTATTGTGTGCATGGTCCAGGGTTCAACACCTGCGATGCTTTATAAATGTTTTTTTACTCCAGAATAAGGCTCATTTAATCAGTTGTAAGCACGTTTAAACGTGTTTGAGTGACATTATAGCAGCGGTTAAACACAGTTAAACAAACTTTGTAACGTATAAACTGTGCGCACAAACACGGCCACATCCACTAACTATTCAGGATATATACATGTCAATGAAGTAACATCTCACTATTTGCTGACATAACATTACATTCTCTATTGACTTTACTCTCCAGCACACATGGGTTTATATGGGTGTTTCGAATGTTTATTATACAGACAATTACTACCTATATATGCAATCTGTGGTTAAGGTATACTTTTGAACATGATAAACATCCCTGCCTTTATCGGGATTGGGACATCGGGATTGGGACCTCGAATGCACAAATACTATGCAGATGCTGTAACCATTACACTGTTGACATTAACATTACTTCCACCTATTTCCTATTTAGATGATTTCTATGTGTAAGCTAGGCTAAGCAAGGGGTGGTGGCCCCCAAACCCACTGAACTTCACTTACTCTTGAAATAACAACATATAACAAATGTACTGTGAGACAATACATTACATTCCTAACTACATTAGGCATAGCCCCTCACTGACACACTTCAAGGGAAACCTTGTTGTGTGAATGGGTAACAGAATATACACCTCTGGGATCATGTGTCCCAGAAAGATACAGCCAGGGGGAGGGGGAGCCTGTCCAGTTTGATAGATGCAAGACCTGTTGGGAAAATTGAATGGTGTTGAATTGTCACATTAACATGCCTTCTTTTGATCACTAAGTGCCCCTATCACCCTCCACATCCCCAGTCCTCAACAGCTTCCAGCAACTCTGCCTGGTATTGCTTCACTGGCTATGCTTGACAGAGGCTCAGTTACTTCATCAATGGTGAGGAGAAAGCCAATACACTGTAGCTATGCTTCTAATTGCCCTTGAGCAGATAAGTAGTAGTCTATCTGTGAACCTCTAAAGTGCAGGCAATCACAGCCATAATATGTGAATAAACAGGCCTTCAGATCACAATATACAGTGAGAAATCACAATGTAGTCCGGAAACAGTTAAGTACAGCAAGAACATACAGAACATTGATACTTAGTCACTCCAAAAGCCTATCTTGGAAGCTAGAAGACTTGTATAAGTTTAAGGCTTACCAGTGGGTTACCTACAGGAGAGATGAGAAACAAGCACAGATGGGAAACATGCATGCAACAATACCATACAAGCCTATGTGTCAGCCTTAGGCTTTGGAATACTGGCCAAGGCTATTGGCGACCCCATGGCGCCTTATTTAGGAGAGTCTAGAAGGTGAATACCAGCTCTGTAACCAGCACAATAGCAGAATCAATGAGGGTTATGCTACTCACCACCAGGGGTTGTGATCACAACATGCATGTACTCACAGCACTCCTCAGGATGGACAACATCAACATCTATGCAGTAAATTAAATCTTTCTTAAGGCTTCTGAGACCACACCAGCACTAGCAGACTACAACCCATAACACACATTTCAGCCTCAGAACATGGACTGACACAGACATGGAGGGGGTTTATCCATATTCATCAGGGATACCTACACCTCCAGGTTAGTTGGGCAGCATGATACCTTTGAGATCATCCATGTGTAGCTAACATCAGCCATAACTGCAATGTAAACTATGGACTGCTACGGATCACCATCCATGACCCAGGACCACCATTCCACCTACCTGGAGACAGTGGAGAATATGACAGTCCTAACACACACCCTGGCATTGGTTAATGCCAACTACCATACCATTAACTGGAAAACTTACTCCAGTACTCACTTCCAGGCCCAGCGCTTCCTAGAATTTATCACCTCATATGCCCTGTATCAGGTGGTAACCTTCCTAACGAGGGGTGGAAACATACTAGAAGTGGTCATCACCAGCTTGGGCAAAAGGTGCATCACAGCGGAGGATAACTGGTCACTGGTTAGATCTGACCATGAACTATTCACTGTTTCCACACCCAAGCATCTCCCCCACCCATGGATACCACAGTGTATACCTTTCCTACAGCTAAATTTACACTACTAGTGACAGGGGTGGGGGGTTTCACAACCCCCACACTAAGGGGGAACACTGCTCAAGGTACAGACAGATTTACAAATGCAGTCTATATGGATGTAAGGATCGTGCCATCATTGGTAAACCAGAACTCACTCCTACTAAACAAGGACACCAGTCTGGTGGATCTCTGCAATGAACATGCTATACTACAGAAGTAGGACAGTGTTCCAGACAAACAGCAAACCCCATGAATGGCAGACATCCATGACCAGTATTAGCATGATATGTAGGTCCCTCATGACATCATCCAAGTCTAACATCAGCAGGAGAATATGCAAGGAATCGAAAGATAACCACAAAGCCTTCTTTGGCTATGTCAAGGATCTAAGTAGTGACACACAGATTTGCACTGTGCCGGTGAAATATTGCACAAAATATGCTGACTCTACTGATATTGCCAACATCCTTGCAGATACATTCAGTGCATACTTCATCCCCTAAAGAGCCCACAACATTACCCAAAAGGTGCAGCATCCCACACATCAGAGACACACAGGTGGAAATGGCCCTCTCTAACAGCAGAACACAGCGTCAACGGAGGCAGATGTTGTCCCAGACTGCATCTTACAAACTGTACAAGACAACCTGACCCCCCACCTAATTAAGCTTTCCAACCTCAGCCTCTGCACAGGCTACATGCCCATACAATGGCACTTGGCAATGGTTATTCCACCCCATCAAGGAGGAATCACAACTGACCATGGTAACTACCAACCCATAAGCCTGACTAGCCTGGTCTGCAATGGTATGGATCGCATCCTCATGGCACTCATTAACAAAGACATTGGTAACCTCCAAACATGTGACCCAACTGAGGTCAGCTTGGTTGAGTGCAGTTCATGCCTACTGAACCTGTTTGATGTCTTACATACAGTCACCAAGATGTTAGATGATGGGGGAGGTGGTTCACACATACTACCTGGACCTCGCCAAGGCTTTTGACACCATGCCCCTGTCAGGAATTATTGATAAACACACCATCCTGCACATACACCCATACATCACAGGTTGGGTTGCCAACGGACTTACACACAGAACCCACATGGTACGGCTAGCGGTCTCCAGGTCCAACAATTAACCAGTCACGACTGGTGTCCCACAAGACTCAGTTCTGGGAGCCCTACTGTTGGCATATACTTCTCAGAGGTACAGGCAAACACAGGTGGACTACGGCAGACCATGTTTGGCAATGACTGCGAACTGGGAGCTATGATTGATAGCCCAGCTGACGCAGACATTCCTCAAGGGGCCTCACAGAGACCATCGCAGGGTGTCAACAGCACAGCCTCCAGTCAAGTGCCACTAACTGCATGGTCATTCCATTGTGGAATATTAAGCACCCACATATTAACACATAAGTGGCAGCCAGTTTAATATGGACGAGGTAATGGGGTATCTGGGGACTAAGGTAGATAGTGAGCTCCTCTTTGACAATCATATCTCCACAGTAGTTAGGACATTCTTCTATGTAGGCCATCTGATTACTAAATGATTATATTACTATATATCTAGCCATTGGCATATATTAACAATATAATACATGTGTTTGGTCGGCTGTCATGGCTCCAATTTTATGTTTGTAAAAACGTAAACCATTTTCTACGGTTTACATTTCTGCATGCTTACACTATGCCTGCACCACTTCCTGGATCGCTACATACCTATATACTGCATGGTCATTCCATTGTGGAATAATAAGCACCCACATATTAACACATAAGTGGCAGCCACTTTAATATGGACGAGGTAATGGGGTATCTGGGGACTAAGGTAGATAGTGAGCTCCTCTTTGACAATCATATCTCCACAGTAGTTAGGACATTCTTCTATGTAGGCCATCTGATTACTAAATGATTATATTACTATATATTTAGCCATTGGCATATATTAACAATATAATATATGTGTTTGGTCGGCTGTCATGGCTCCAATTTTATGTTTGTAAAAATGTAAACCGTTTTCTACGGTTTACATTTCTGCATGCTTACACTATGCCTGCACCATTTCCTGGATCGCTACATACCTTCATTTGCATGCTACACTGTTGTACATGGGGTAATTAGCATGAAGGGCCCGGGGAGTTGTGCGGGCATAGCATACGCAGGTAGTGCACGTGGAAACAGCTTGTACCTGAATCACTCAGCAGCCATATTTGGTGTTAGAATGCCGATGTTATGCCTGCACCTGGCGCAAGCTTCATGAATTCCGGGGAACATCTTAACCAGCCCTGGTCCTGCACATGCTCATCACCAGGTTATGAACTTGTGCTCACCATATAATACTCTCGAAATACTCTCCTTAAACAGAATATTCTCAGCCTTTAACTGAAATGACAAAACAATTTTTATATATATGTAAAACACTTGTAGTCCAAAAAATGGCAGGTAGTTCCAGTGTAAAAAACTATTCTTTATTCAACCACAGACGTATAAGCACTTTCATAGATAACTTCTGCTTCTTGAGATACAAATGCATGCTGTCTACTGTGTAACTTATATACCTTGAACCAACTAATTAAGTCACAATCCTCTTAAAAAAACATCCTTCATTAAGTAAAAACATTCAGTCCTTCACTGTGTAAACATGATTCTAAAAAGTATATTGCATAACAAACACATAAAAAAATGTATAAAGAATACATATATAAAAAATGCACACATATATCTATATATATATATATATATATATATATATATATATATATATATATATATATATATATATCAACTTAAAAATATGCTCAAATATAAACATATACTGTTAAAAATCTCTAATACTTAATATAAGTAAGAATGTCATAAAATGACTTAACATTTAATTTATTCAATGGTCTTGCTTTAAGTTTTGGTTTTATGGGTATCCTATCATTTAACCTATGCCCAGAATCTGCTTTCAGTCTTATAATCCATTTTTCCTCAAGCTGTTCTGTCCTGTTTCTAATGTCCCCCATTCTGATGTTGTTATATATTTTACCTATAACTAAAAAAGTAAAATTGTGTGTGTTGTCATTCACTCTAATATTTTTAGATAATGCACTAACATCACTTTTTTTCTGTATCTGGTCCATATGTTCCTTGATACGATCTCTAAGGGCTCTATGTGTTTGTCCCACATAGAAACAAAAACATACTGAACATTGGGCTAAATAAATAATCCCCCAGATTCTCAAAAGCTTGCACGGAGTGCAAGATCAGTGCAGGAGCTCAGGCAGGCAGTCTGCCGTGCGATCCAGGAACAGCCAACAGGGGCGTGCACGAGCACTCCTATACTAATCTTGCATGGACTAAGCCCTGGTATGCAAATCACCCCACTTGCTTGTGAAGTCCATGCAAATGAGGTGATTTTCAATCCAGGAAGCTTGCAACAGTCCATGCAAGACTAGTGCTATCTGTAGAAATGTACTCGTTAGTAACCGAGTACATTTCTGCAAAATCCAAAATGAAGCTGTGACAGCCCCAGATAGAGGGCGCATATCATGTAGTAAGCATGCCAATGGCCAAGTATAAGGCCATTGGCATGGCAAACAAAAAAATAAATACAAAAATCAACTTTTATTTTTTTTTAGCCGATCTTGGCTGTTTAAGCTTAGGGCAGCGGTGCGCAAATAGGATCAGGGGAAAATAATAAAATAATAAGCAGTCGAACTAAAATCACTAAAATCACTATTCTGCCATGCAAGTCAATGGTAGGCAAAAGAGAACCTTTCCAGTGAGTAGTGGTTGCTAAAGGGGGAGGCTTAGTATAAGACATGTAACTGTGCATTACCAGGCAATCCTATGCAAATGAGAGAAAGGATAGTGAATCCAAGTTTTCCCCAGCATGTGAGTCAGGTCCCAACAGTGTAAGAGTAGGAATAGTAGAGTAATGAAGGCAATGTCAGTCAACCACATACTGAAAGGTCATACTGGGCATGCTCACACACTTAAACACATGAAAGCCATGTCTGCAAACACCAGTGGACCAAACATATCTGGCAGCCGCAGATGTTAGTGCAGACACTCCTCAGTATGCCCCACACATGCTTTGCACATGCAGTGGCTAAGAATACAGGCATATATGTAAGGACAACACACTATAATAAGATAAAGGTAGACATACATAGATGTGTGGAAGAGGGTGACTGTGACAAGGAGCCATCCAGGGCTCTCCCATCCAGCACACAGTCAAAGGGCCACAACCACATGAGGGCCTGATGTCACACACTGCAGATACTAGCCACCGGTATCTGTCAGCATTACAGAGTATGTGGTGCACGTGCCAGCTGTGCAACATGACTGTTCAAGGTAGTCATCATCTAGCAGCCGTATACTCGTACCTGTGGAATATGACCCAAGTTGTGCCCACATGTGGCATGTCAACCCCTAGATGAATGGGTTATGGCCCACACACACACACACACACACACACACTGCCCTCCCCATAGCCCCACTATGACAAGTCTGCTGAGGTCATCTACTGTGAAATACACCATTGGGAGAGCTGCATCCCAGTAAACTCTGTGGCATGTTCCATAACTGTGCACTGCTGTAGTGTAATAAACTAGTTAGGTAGGAGTTCTAACCCCAGCCCTGGCAACTGTGTGCATGCATGTGTGTCTGTCTGTGTAGAGAGCAATACCTTTTAGGGTGGTCACACTCCCTACAACTGAAATGCTCTACTTTGGTAAGGCTGCTGATGTCTTCCATCTAGAAATACATCCCTGGAAAGGTTGCATTCCAGTAATCTCTGTGGTACATCCCATAACTGCATACTGCTGTAGTGTGATAAAATAGATAGGTAGGACCTCAATTCCCAAACATGGCAACTGTGTGTGTCTGTCTGTGGAGAGCAATGCTTGTTAGGGTAGTCACACTCCCTACAATTCAAATGCTCATCTTTGGCAAGGCTGCTGATGTCATCCACCTAGAAATACACCTCTGGGAAGCTGTAGTCCAATAATCTCTATGGTGCATCCTGTAACTGCATACTGCTGTAGTGTGATAAATTTGATAGGTAGCTGTTCTACACCCAGACATGGCAAGTGTGTGTGTGTGTGTGTGTGTGTGTGTGTGTGTGTGTGTGTGTGTGTGTGTGTGTGTGTGTGTGTGTGTGTGTGTGTGCCTGTCTGTGTAAAAAACAATGCATTTTAGGGTAGTCACACTCCATACAATTTATATGTGCTACTTTGCCAAGGCTGATGATATCATCCACCTAGGAAATGCACCTCTGGGAAGGATGTAGCACCATAATCTCCATGCCACAACTGCAAACTGCTGTAGTGTGATATAGACCTCTGTTAGGGGTTTTATACACACACATGTCGGTTGTGGATGTTTTGTGTGTGTTTCAATGTCTGTGTAGGGAGCAATGCATTTTAGGCTAGTCACACTCAATACATGTCCAATGGCCTACTTTGGCAGGTCTGCTGATGTCATCCAATGTGAAATACACTTTTGGGGAAAAAGTTCTCCAGTAATCCCTGTGATGCATCCTGCAACAGCTCCATGCTGTAGTGTGATATAAACCTCTGTTAGGGGTTCTATATCCACACATGTCAGTTGTGGATGTTTTGTGTGTGTTTCAATGTCTGTGTGGGGACCAATGCATTTTAGGCTAGTCACACTCAATACATGTCCAATGGCCTACTTTGGCAGTCCTGCTGATGTCATCCAATGTGAAATACACCTTTGGGGAAGGAATACTCCAGTATCTATGTCATGTACTATGACTGCATAGTGTTGTAGTGTAATAAACTAGTTAGGTAGGGGTTGAACTCCCCAGCATGGCAGGTGTGTGTGATTGTAACTTGTATCTTGTGTGGAGATGGGTGTGAGTGTGTGACAACTGGGCCCAATGTGGGGTGGGTTTTGCAAATGTCTTTTATGGTGGCCCTGTATCACAATGTCCACTGTACAGGGATAATGGATGTGAAATAGCCGAGAGGCTGGGGTGCAAATCCATACCCATACATGTGACATTACGGCCAACACACACACACACACACACACACACACACACACACACACACACACACACACACACACACACGCACACGCACACACACACACACACACACACACACACACACACACACACACACACACACACACACACACACACACACACACACACACACATGCCGAGGCAACAGCCAATATGTGTGTGGTACACTGCATATTGGTGACTGATAGTAACTATCGAGTGACTGCAGTGGCCTACAGAGGGCATGGCACCCTGTCCATCTGTCCAATATTCACATACATGCAGACAGTGCACCTTCCCCATGTTCCCCACTGGACACCTGCAATACCTGTGGTGCCATCACATGTGACCCACAGAGGACATACCATGCCTGAAAACATGCCCTGTATGGACAGATGCCACTGACGCCAGTGAATGCCATTAGCATGCTATCAATGTAGGTGCATGGTTACCCTGCTGTCCATTACCAGTTCCTGCCACAGCCTGCCAAGACTGGCACATCTGATGATAATCTGTGTACACAACATGGGCCTGACACTCCAGGTACAGTTCCACATGTCACTGCACATGCATGTGGGAGGTGTGCACATCCTAGACACTGTCCATGTCATGGACTAGGGAACACATTCATGGCAAGCGATGCACAGTATTGGCCACATGCAATAGCTACCCAGGTGACTGGATGGTGGATGCAATACTCACCTGTGTGGGTAAATGCAGAAACCACAGGCCTGAGCCACAATGCAGACCATTGTCATGTGGCCTGATGCCAAGGTATACCCATCACCTAGCCTTGTATAGCTGTCTGGCACAGTCGACCACCACATACCAATGCAGAAATGCACCCATGCATGTCAGTACTGGCACCCTGTATGTTTGTATGTGTGTTGTAAGATGAATATGATCACATCCACACTCACTACTATGCCCAGTTGCATACTGAAGCATGCTGTCTGATGTCAGACACTTCCCCATACCCTTTGCCCATAGAACCTCCGTATGACCCATGTGGTCCATGTGATACTTGCACAGTAATGGTTGTGGCAATCTCACTAGTGATGAGCTGTAATCCTGTCCCTGCCAAGTGTGTCAATATGTGTGAATCCCTGTGAGAGCATGGCTGTGTTGATGCTGGCACCTGTTCATGTGGACAGGTACGTGTACATCACCTACCATATAGCTTACATATCCCTGTTGCAGATGTCACTCACCATCACATATATGTTTTGCGGGCTCCATAACAGGTAATCTATGTGATGCATCCAACAACTGCATAGGACTGTGATAGCACTACATAGTCATCAGGGGTTTGATACCCTGTGTTGGTAGGTGTGTAACACAAACATGCTTAGGTTTTACTCTCCCCCCCCCAACTTGTCAGTGCCTCTGCCTGCCTCTCTCACTCCTTCACTGGTGGATGTGGAGACATATACCTGCTTTTTTTAGGCAGCAGCATGTGTATTATAGGTAATGCTCATGATCAGCTGATGGCCTCTGCAGGAATTGCAGCCCTCCCCTAGCTGATTGCATGTGGAACAGCTGCGGTAACATTCCCATAGCCAATTGCATGGGAACACACTCCAATATTTTGGAACATCATGTTTGTGTTGGTCCTTTTCATTCACTGTGAGCAGGAACTCATTCTGTTGTTCGGCAAACAACATCTCAGATAGAGTGGGTATTTACCTCTGACAACATACACTGTGGAAACAGCCCAACACACAGGAGGGGGATGTGCCTGACCTGACTACAGACTGTAAGTGCTGCTATACTGCATTCGGAGTAATGTTGGTTTAACAGGGTGTGTGCAGATATGGCTGCCCTACATGTATTAATACCCGCCATGTCAGTTGTATGCTTATGAGGACTCCCCATCTGTAGGATCATCTGCAGACTGAGCAGTGTGTGGTGCCTTTGGTGTCATGTGTTACCCACAGAACATGTATCTGTGAACTGCAGAAGGTAGTGTGAGGATTGCAGTCTGTAGATGGTGAAAGCCATGACAGTTACTGACTTCATATCCCTCATAGGACATATGTTGCAACAAACCCTGTTACAACAGTAAATGTATGATATCACAGCAATGTGTCAATATTGGCCCTGTGTATGTGCTTCCAGCCACAACTCAGTCAACCTTTGTACATATGTTATGCATTAAGAGGTGCATTTGTGCTGTACACCGTAATTAGTGTCATCATATCTGATAAAAAGCCAGTGAGATATCAGACTGCTACACATGTTATTTACAGTAGGGGCTATATTTGATGTCATAACCTGGACACACTATGGTTGTTTGTACAGTACTGGGGTCTGTGTACTTATGGTGAATGTTGACAGTGTGTGTATTTTTAATATGTACATTGGCCTGTTTACAGACTGTGGTAGTTGTCATCGCCCTAGGTCCCATCCTATCTGATGTTACATGCTGCTCCACTGTATGTTACCATATTGGCTTACATGTCTGTAGGGCCATACACACACCACAGTCGGCCATCAGACCAAACTGTGTAGTTGCACAGTATATGTAAGGTTAGTGTGTGAGTGGTACATATGAGGATGGTATTGAACAAATAGTCCATATACTGAAATATTATTCTAGCTTGCCATATGTGGCTGTGGCTGTGTTCTCGTTGGTTGTGGTTATGCACTTTCACACACGTGTATCTTACCCTGTGGTATGACATGCCTGTACAGCCTGCTACATATGCAGGTACATGTGCATTCCCCCATAGGAGATGTAGGCCAGTGTTCAGCCAGTCAGCCTGTAGCCTGTACAGTGCATTGTTACATGCCTAGCAGCTTAGTGTACTTACCCAATGAGATGTCATGTGCAGATACTTGCCAGATGTACTGCTGCTGGGCCTCCCTTAGCAGTCATGTATGTCAGACAGAGCAGTGGGATGCTGTACAAATGTATGTCAATATCTAGTGGGTAGTATGTGGCCATGGCACCCCTGCACCAGTGGTTATTATGTGTCAGGCCAGACAGGGGTGTGTGAATGCATAACCTATGGTGGCATATGTATACCAGGCGTTATGCGTTATACCCATCTACATGGCTGTTAACATCCATATTGTCAGGCATGGTAAACATGTTTTGGACTAAGGAGTTCTATGTATACCTCTGGACTATACACAGTGTGCCAGAATGTCCACACATATTGGCCAATATCTCTGCTGCATTTGACAGGGGCAGTACTTGCTAGCAGTAGTACTTTACTATGATGTCTTTAGGATGTCTGTCAGTAACCAATGACACACATTTGGAAAGCAGATGTGACCTCCCACACACACCATGTCTGTAAAGACAATCCTAATAACAGAAGCAATAGTATATACAACTGTAATAATACACAAATAAAGGTTTTCCATTTCTGCAAACCTGCATGTGGTGTTTTTTCCTATGACCTCTCTGTGGGTATATGTTACAGGCAGTGATTGTCATTTGTATGGGTGGCCCATACAGTGTCCAGTTGTTCAGGTGTAAAATGTAGGCATAGTGGCTGTTCCATATTTTGTGCACCTTCTACATATGTAACTTACTGTACATATCTCTGCATGTGTATGTGTAGTCACATGTATATCTATATATATGTTTATATCTGTATCTGCATATATGTGTCTGTGTATATGCATCCTGGGGATGTTGATAGCTTCCACATTTTACATTTCCTATGGGAGCCAGACTGTACTGCATGATGTGTTACCAATACCAGCCTGACATCATACAGGTGGGATGTAGTACTGTTAACATCTTGTGCCCATGTCATGTCAGGTCCTGGTTATGGGATGTGCAACACTTGGTAGTGTATTTCAGGGTGGATGTGTTTGGCTGTGGGGGGGTATGCCGATTCATACAAGACGTATATTGTTTGGGGCATCTCAACCTCATTAATGGTGCATGTAGACACATGTGTTTTTGTTAATCTAACATTGCTATCTAAAGATGTATGGCCACATATACCTATATATATATATATATATATATATATATATATATATATATATATATATATATATAGATATAGATATCTGCTTACTTATATATGACTATGTCCTTATATACCTACATAGATATATATCTGCATACATATATGTACCTTGCTGTGTATATATAGACATATAGGTGTAGACATATATATGTGTTGATGTAGGCATTTGCATGTATATATGTTCATATATATATATATATATATATATATATATATATATATATATATATATATATTTCTAAATATACATACATATATATATATATATATATATATATATATATATATATAGATATATAGATATGTTGTATCTGTTTAGATATTAGTATATTTACACACACACACACACACACACACACACACACACACACACACACACACACACATACATCTAGATGTTGGTATACATTCCCTGTACTGTTGCATGACTGGGCTGGATGATATTGTTTCTGAAAACATCACGTTTGCATATATCTGTCATGGCTTAGTGGTAAATCACTTTGCCCATGGTGTGCAGGGTCCTGCGTTCAAGACTTGTTACTGAACAGAACATGGGTTATTGGATGCAGAGTGATTAAGGCACTTTAAAGCAGTTGTAAGTGGGTTTGCATGGAGTTAAGCACTGCTGACGTCTGGTTACAACTTCTTGTACTCAGTTAGCTTCCACATTGCTTAATCTGTGTAGGCAGTGCTTAGCCCCATGCATGAATGTGCTTAGTTGTGTTAAAACCTGCTTACTAGTTCCTTATTCATTATGATACTGATACTTCACATGTGCATTTCCTTCAGTACTCTTGTTCATAAATATGTGTTATTTAGTGAGTTTTGCAACAAAAATGCTGGTTTTAACGTGCTTTGCCATGCAAAATAGAGTGTGCTGCACAGGGACTCGAACCGGGAGAGCCTGCTCATTAGGCGGATGCTCTGCCCACTACACTATTGCAGTGCTGCTTCTTGTGAATATATCTTCCTTGTTATCCTCTTCAGCTTTTTAAGCTGCTTTAACCATAGTTAAGCGATGGGCACACGCACACATATGGTTAGCTGTACTCGGATTTCTAAAAAAAAATAAATACAAGCGTGTCTTCATTTACTTTTTATGTACAGTTGCTGTTGAACACATGGGGAACTGTTGGTGGGGATATGCAGATGCCTATGAGTGATCTCGCTCATTTCTTACTACTTTCTGCTGTTCTACATTGCAGGGGCATGTTTATTCCAAGAGCTCTGCTTTCAGACACTCCCCCTGCACTCGTACATGCTGAGTGTAAACCTATGTGCTCAGGCAGCACACCTTCATTAATATGCATGGTGCGCTGCCGTCCTGCTCCTAAATGGGTGCTTCCGTGCAGGAGTAAGCTAGTCCTGCACAGAAGAAAAGTGAATCCAGGAGAATATGTTCTGAAGCACATGCAGCAGAAATTTTAAATACATATTCCATGCATGTGTCAGGATGTAAAAACTTATTACTGTTACTTCTATATTTACACATGGAACATCTCCCATATGAACAAGTCTTTCCATCTCATTTCCTTGTATTTTCATTCTTAAAATAACAAAGTCTTCTCTTTAAAGAGTGCATATTCTTATGTGCAAAACGTGGTCTAGGTTCCAGTAAGGAACTAATCTCTTTATCTGTCATCAAAAGTTCCCAGTGTTTCTCAATTATATTTTATACAGCCTCAGATCAGTGAAACAAAACAGGGGAAATCTTATCTTATTTTCTGTCTTCTTTTTATATGTTGTATGTACAGACATATTATTCCTTTTAGAAAAATATGGTCTAGCTGTGTTTTTCCTCATTTCAACTACCATATCTCTAGTTTTATTAAATTTATCCTTAAAGTGACCTCTCTCTCTACAAAATGTTGACTCATCTTTTCAACTTGTTCAAAATCCTCTGTTCTTGCATTAAGCCTCAATGCTGTAAGTAATTGGCTATATGCTATGCTCTTAAATATATGTGGAGGGTGCATACTAGTTCTGTGCACAAAACTGTCACAGTGACATTCTTTCTTATATAAATTTATATATATATATATATATATATATATATATATATATATATATATATATATCCTCCCTTCCACATCGTTTAATGTTAACATCCAAAAAGTGAACTTCTAATGACATATCCACTGAAAATTTTAAGTAATTTGTAGAGTTATTGATGTAGTGAAAAAAATCTGTAAACTGTACCTGTGTCCCCCCATAACAAAAAAAAATGTTATCCACAAACCTACAGTAAAACAGAATATGTTGTCTGTATCTCCCTCTAAGAATAAATTCATCTTCCCAAACAGCTAGTACAGCATCGGCGTAGCTATTGGCACAAGAAGTTCCCATAGCTACGCCATGCCTCTGCCAATTGATAGTTTCATTGAACATAAATATGTTATTTTCCAAGACTGTCTTTTACAACTTAGTAATAACTTCCATGTCCCCTTCATTAAATTCTTTACAAGACTTCAAAACAACTCTATGTTGCTTATTCTTTCTTTCTTCAGGATCATATTAACAGTGATGCAATATCCATAGTTACTAAATACACATCTTTACAGTTCTTAAAATGATCACAAAAATCAAACAAGTCATTCAAAAAGTGTTTTGTGTCTTTTAATATATGCCCTATGTTATTCAAATATGGGTGGAGGGTTTTCTCTCTATATATAGAGGCTGGCTCTGTTGACCATCCTTGCCCAGCTACTGGGTCTTAGTGGTGGACATATGGGGTATTTGTGAAGTTTAGGTGACACTTGAATCACAGGTAATAGTAGATGCTGTACTGTTAGGTAGTCATAAAAACTTTTGTCAATCTTACCATTTCTAAAAAGTTCAGTGCAAACTGTATTAATATCTCTTATGACACTTTGAACTCTAACATTATTTATGACAGAATAAAAATGAGCATCTGACAACATTATTTTCATGTTATTCTGATATCTTTCCATATCATATATCACTAAAGGACCTCCCCTGTCCTCTGGTCTTATTATTATTATGCTATGACGAGCTTCTAAGTTTCTAAGTGCCAGATACTTATTTTTTGTCAGGTTGTACCTCTTTAATTTAGTTCTATCACTTTCATTAATCTTGTGTATGTTATTAATACATAGTCTTTCAAAGGCATTAATCACTGGATTAAGTACTGGTACATATTTACTCGGTTTTCTAAACAATTCTACATTAGCAACACTTTCATTACTTTTATAATTCAATTTTAAAGTCAAATTTTTGGTAAACAACTTTAAATAAAAAATTACCTCAGTAAAGTCCATCTTTTGGCTTGGAATAAAGGATAGTCCTTTCTTTAAGACACAAGTCTCTTCTGCTGTAAGTACATGGGATGACAGGTTCCAATCATTGTTTCTTCTGGATTCCCCAGGCCTTTTTTATTGTTGGTGTCCCTTTTACTTCTTCCAGTTTCCTTTTTACTCGGCTTCTGCTTCTCAAACTCATTCTCATCCACTTCTCTCCTGTTTCCTTGATGGGAAGGGGGAAAAACAATTTGGCGTTAAAAGTAGTTGGTGCATTATGTTGTTTTCTCTCTTTCTACAGTTTCTGGTACTTTGTTGGTTAAAGTAGTTGCACCCCCTGTGTCTCTGTCACCTCTATGTACTTGTGCCACTGATTGAATTGTTTTTTTCCTGATGACCTGCTCTTCAGCTCTTGTCATTGGCATTATTTCCCCATTCAGGGTGCTAGCAGCTTCTAACTGTTGAATTTCAGTGCTGTTAGATGGAACGATATGGCTCCCTCCACTCAGAGACATTCTATTGGTCGACACACTGTCAATCATACTACCTTTCATTTGTTTTTCTGGTTCTCTATAAAAATTGTTTTCAGTACGTGGCCAGGTAAAATCATTACTTGAACTGAAGTCTCCATGGTCTCTTATGATTTTCCTTTGCTTTATTTTACATAGTTTATGCTCATATACTGTTAAAGAGGCTATATGTTCATTAAGACATCTATCTGTATAATCGGAACTAAACTGTTCCATAATTTCTTCAAATTGCTGTTTCACCAATACAGATAGGCGATCTGTTTCACTTTTCGAAAGCTTAATTAAAGCTTCCTTATACTTAATGCTTGTCTCTAAGTTTATAGACTGCCATTCAGCCAGTAATTCAGAATTATTAGAACCTTGTGCAGGCATTTTCAAGATGTGTAACTGACGGGGACCAATTCCTTCTTTCACACAAACCTCCATATGAAACATTTGGAACTGATGTCCCTTTAGTTTAAATAAGTTGCCCTCCATTGCATGTAACTTAGCTTTAAATGTAATGATATAAATATTAAAGTTCTCAGTCTTTTTCATTGTTATGAAAGCTAAGAAGTGGGCTACCAACATTACTAATAACATACAGCAGTTTATCTAGTTTGTTCACCTTGTTCACATGTATATTCTCCGGTACATAATCCACTTCAATGATCTTCTCTATGTCTTCTGCCATAGCTTCTTTCAGGAAGGTAAAAGCAGCAAAACGTCAAGTAACAAACCACACATTCCTTACTAGAGGCTTCAATCCACCAGGAAAACTGACATTAAATGTAAAACACTTGTAGTCCAAAAAATGGCAGGTAGTTCCAGTGTAAAAAAACTCTTCTTTATTCAACTACAGATGTATAAGCACTTTCACAGATAACTTTTGCTTCTTCATATGCAAATGCATGCTGTCTGCTGTGTAACTTATATACCTTGAACCAACTAATTAAGTCACAATCATCTTAAAGAAACATCCTTAATTAAAAACATCCAGTCCTTCACCGTGTAAACATGATTCTAAAAAGTATAATGCATAAAAAACACATGTATAAAGAATACATATATAAAAAATGCACAAATAAATATACAAACATAAAAATATGCTCAAATGTCTTCCCAAATGGCTAGTACAGCATCGGCATAGCTATTGGCACAAGAAATGCCCAAAGCTACGCCATGCCTCTGCCAATAGATAGTTTCATTGAACATAAATATGTTATTTTCCAAGACTGTCTTTAACAACTTAATAATAACTTCCATGTTCCCTTCTTAAAAGATGTGGAAGTGAGGATATATACATAGCCAGTTACTTACATCATTGAGGCTTAATGCAAGAACAGAGGATTTTGAACAACAAGTTGAAAAGATGAGTCGACTTTTTGTAGAGAGATGTTACCACAAGGATGACATTAATAAAGCTAGAGATATGGTGGCTAAAATAAGGGAAAACACAGCTAGACCATATTTTTTCTAAAAGGAATAATATGTCAGTACACACAACATATAAAAAGAAGACAGAAAACAAAATAAGATTTCCCCTGTTTTATTCCACTGATGTGAGGCTGTATAAAAATATAATTGAGAAGCACTGGGAAATGTTGATGACAGATAAGAGATTAGTTCCTTACTGGAACCTAGGCCACGTTTTGCACATAAGAATATGCACTCTTTAAACAGAAGACTGTTATATTAAGAATGAAAATATAAAGAAAGAGATGGACAGACTTGTCCATGTAGGAGATGTTCCATGTGCAAATATATAAGTAACAGTAATAACTTTTTACATCCTGACACAGGCAGGGAATATGTATTTAACATTTCAGCTACATGTGCTTCAGAACATATTATTTATTTAGCCCAATGTTCAGTATGTTTTTGTTTCTATGTGGGAAAAACAGATAGAGCCCTTAGAGATAGTATCAAGGAACATATGTACCAGATACAGAAAAAAGTGAATGACAACACACACAGTTTTACTTTTTTAGTTATAGGCAAAATATATGACAACATCAGAATGGGGGACATTAGAAACAGAACAGAACAGCTTGAGGCAAACTGGATTATAAGACTGAAAGCAGATTATGGGCATGGGTTAAAGGATAGGATACCCATAAGACCAAAACTTAAAGCAAGACCATTGAATAAATGAAATATTAAGTCATTTTATGACATGCTTACTTATATTAAGTATTAGAGATTTTTAACCACATATGTTTATATTTGAGCATATTTTTATGTTTGTATATTTATATGTGCATTTTTTATATATGTATTCTTTATACATGTGTTTTTTTATGTGTTTGTTATGCATTACACTTTTTAGAATCATGTTTATACGGTGAAGGACTGAATGTTTTTACTTAATGAAGGATGTCTCTTTAAGATGATTGTGACTTAGTTGGTTCAAGGTATATAAGTTACACAGTAGACAGCATGTATTTGCATCTGAAGAAGCAGAAGTTATCTGTGAAAGTGCTTATGCGTCTGTAGTTGAATAAAGAAATCTTTTACACTGAAACTACCTGCCATTTTTTGGACTACAAGTGGTTTACATTTAATGGCAGTTTTCCTTGTGGACTGAAGCCTCTAGTAAGGAAGGTGTGTTTTTATATTTAACTACTGCCTGTAGAATCCATTAAGTTGCACATGGGCTTTCTCTTTAGTAACTTCCACCTCTGTAAAATCTAATAATGCATTAATTTAACTACTGTATGTGTATAAATGTAAATAGAAGCTAAGACTATAACTTATAACTGGAATTAAGTATAATGCAATGTAAACAAATGGAAGTTTTCTCCCCAAGCCTTCACTGAAAATGGATGTTACCTTGTCAGACTTTCCCAATAAACAAAAACAAATAAATAAATAACTGACACACTTACATTATCCATATAGGGAAACCCAAAGAATGAGTAAGGTAAGACCATTAGACAACCACAGTCCATTGTAGGGCCCTTATGTGATATCTGTCTAACGGAACTAAACATATTGATGCTGCTGTATGACTCAGACACTTCATAACTACATGTGCTGGTGATTTCAGAGATAAAAGAGGACTGGGCATGAAGGCTAAAAATTCTGGAGCTCTGGAGCCTGGTGATTTCATGGATCATGTCTAAATGACACACTATGAACTCTAGAACTTGAACAGAATGAAAGCTTGATTTTGTATATTTGACTGTGAATCCTAAGTTGTTGCACAACTGGAGTAAGGAATCTCTGGCCAAGATCAATGATGCCCTTGTGAGGGCAGTGAGAGCCAATTGTCCAGGTATAGAAAGACCTGAAATCACTGCAGCCAAAGCCAGACTATGACCACTGACATGTATTTGCTAAATATTCATGGGGCTGTGGTGAAACCAAATGGCAATGGCCCTTAACATCTAATGAATGACCCCCAGCCAAAAGCAGAGAAACATCCTAGAATACTGTTCTATCTTGAGGTCTGTCAAGCATACCCAATCGTTCTTCCTCAGGAAAGGTAAGATGGACTGCACTGTGACCTTCTGGAACTTGGTGTTTCTAATGAACTGGTTTAGCTTAAACTTAAATCCAAAATTGGTCAGAGGTCCTTTGTTTTCTTTGGAAATAAAAAGAACATGGACTATATCCCAGATCCTATCTGGTCTGGTGGGACCTCCTGATTGACTCGATTTATGAGCACATTTTGAAGCTCTGCTGCTGTTTAAGATCTTTGATGGGGTGGAATATCTGAGAGACATTTTGGGTGACTATTTGAAATTTCTAAAAATGAAATTTAATAACCTCTGGATACACCACTCAGCACCTAGGCATTTTAGGTGATGGCATCCCAAGCTTTTGGGTGGAGAGGTAGATAACCCCCTGACTGCCTCCAGAGAAAAGCTACCAGGCAACCCTTCAGGATCACTGAAAGGGCCCAGCAGAAAAAGCCCTGTGAAAGCTCTGATTCTGTGTACCACCCCTGCCATGTGGGCAGTGTCATTTATGATTCCTCCCCCCCTCACGGGAAACCCTATGGAGGAGTATTCTGGGAAGAGAATTGAGATTTTCTGAAAAGGAGACAGTTAGTTCCCCCCTTTTGATTCCTTAAAAGGTCTGCTGGGGGAGTAGAGAGCACTCCCCAATGACAGACAGTGTCTTTCTGTCTTGTTTGCTCTTTTCCAGAGTCTTCCTGACCTTGGGCCTGAACAAGAAGGGCACATCAAAAGGTGCATTGATGAAGGATGCCTTGAAACAGTCCATGAAGTTACACAAATGCATCCAAGTGTGGTGCCCAAGGCAATTCCGGAGCCTGCTTCTCGAGATGCCCCATCGGCCAAGTTTAAGATAAGTCCCATCAAAATGTCGGTGATGGAAAGAAGGGTAGACAACTGAATCCCCAGCTGCTTCTGAGTATCCAAAGACTGGTGTGCCTTGAGGGTACTTGACATTTCAGACACTAGGTCCCATTGAACCCTTGTCAAGTGATATAAGTAATTAAGTGCTTTCAGTGCAAAAGTGGCTGAGGCATAGGAACATTTTCCTCAATTGATCCAATGCCTGAGACTCCCTGTTTGAGGGATGAATTAAGAGGCTCTCCTCTGAAATCTCCTTCTTGGGGGCTGCCACCACCACAATGGCATTGACAGCCAGACCCTTAATCCTATGAGGTCTGTCTTTGGGGTGGGGTTAGAATCTTATCCAGCTGTCTAGGCATGGGTTCCACTGTGTCAGGTTCCTTTCAAAGGCTCTGGGATACAATGTCTATAAGAACATCTGGAGGGGGAACCATCTAAGGTGTGGATGGGTCTATGGGAAAGGCCACCAGAAATACTACCTTCTCTAGAGAGGGGACTTTGGTGGTCCAGCCTCTGGGGACTTCACCCCCCTACTTAAATAGTCCAACTCCAAGATTGCACTACAGTGGATAAAAGGGCAAAGGCCGGCAGTGGTGGCTAAGGGGTTACTTTCCTTGAGGCGGGACTCAATGTTCCAGGATTTCATGTTGTGAATTTGCAACATTGTCATCTCGATGTTCCAGGAGTTGACATTCTACTGACATACCAGAACTCTATGCCAGAACTTGTAATTATGTCCAATAGCACAATAGACTCTTTGAAATAACTGTACTTTGCCAAATAAGTCTCCATAGCACACGAATACTAAAATCACTGTACTTTATGACACCACTCCTTAACAGTGTAAGAAATACTTTGAAATGACTGTACTTAGCGAATAAACTGTACACAGCAAAAGACGCTTGGAGTAAGAAACACTTTGAAACGAATGTACTTTGCAAATAAACTGTACACAGCCCAGAAACTCTTCAAAATGGCTGTACTTTGCAAAATAACTCTGTACAGTGTAAGAAACACTTTGAAATGGTGGCACTCTGCAAATAAATGTACTTAGCACAAGAAACTTTTTGAAATGGCTGTACTTTGATTGCACGTTGTGATATAACTGTACTTCGCACACAGCAAACTCTGAAATAATGATGTAATAAAGCACACACTCTGCAAACACTTTGCATACTCTAAGCTACCGAACAACTCTAGTTATGCTTTGAATGGCTTTGGTCAATGCAAAATAGTAGTTTATGCCCAAAACACGGTCTTCTACTAAAAACAAGCAGTCACCTTGCTTTTTAAACTCAATTTGTCCTTTTATTGTACTTGTTATGCCCTTTTAGTCTCTTATCATGCTCATTATATTTTTCTTGTGCTCATTTTACTTTAAATATGCTTGTTATACAAATCAAAGGAAATTCTGAGCCCCACATGAATATTTCTGCTAGTTTTATCAAGTATCATAGTTTTGAACATTTCTTTTAATTAGCAATGTGTTTTGTGCCATTTGTTTGATTAATAATACATTTTTGTGCTACTCATTTGATTAATAATCTGTTTTTTTTGCCTTACAAATGCTCCATTTCATTTTCTTTGCAAAATAAATCATTTGTGCAAGTTCTGGTTACCTTGAGTTCATTTTTGTCCCTTTTTGTTTGTCAGCTGTCCATTTCACTCAACCAGCTCAATCTGCCTTCATCATCAACTCTGCAGCTCATGGCTTGAAGTGGTTGCTCTCTTAATCCCACTTCTGGCACCATGTCACTCGTCTCGTCAGGATAAAACAGACGAACATTCGTGGGTTCAGTTCAAGCAGCTTTATTGCACACAAACATATCAGGAATGAGGCTTTGTAACTTAAACTTAAATAAACTTATAAACAGACTGACTACCACACTCATACATGTTAACTCTCTGGCTGTTCTCTCAAAATGGTACTGCTGCCTGCACGTGCTCACTATTTATATGCACATGCTTACATCTGGAAATGCTTCTTAAAGGTACATACACACACTCTTTTCTACATGTTCTGTATTTAACTAACCATCCTTGTTGCCTTCTTCATTTGCAAGACCGGTTTTAGGCCATCTAGTGTGATTATCTCTAGTTTGCTTTTCTCATTTGTTGTTTTCATTTCTTCACCTGCAACTGCCAACCTCTTTTCACTGACATTTCTGTTGATTCTAAAGCCATTGTTTTGCAACTTATATATTGAAGTTTAGCTGCTGTGTTTTAGACCAGGTATCAAGTCTTATCAAGTCACTTCTCATCCTTTCTATATCCTTTCTTTGTGTTCTGTTACATAACTTCACAAACAGATCAAAAGGCAAACTTTTCCATTTAGTGCAACTATCCTTATTACGTCACTGCAAAGGGCATCTATAGTACTGTCCTGTCTGAGGTATCCCACTTCTCAACATTCTTTTATTTCAGAATAAGCCATTTATTATGGTCTCTGTCTCTTGTTGGCTACCACATATTTATACCTGTCTACCAAACAAGGACTCACTTAAATTATTCCCATTTCTTTATTTTTGGGTCATATTGTGTTAGATGCATCGCTAAAACCCCATTTCTTGTCTATTAAGCCAGTTACCCTTCCAAAGGACTCTCTTGAATTAGGGCAATCCTGCTGTGAATCTACAATGCCTTGTAACCCACAGGTTTATAGATATTTTAAAATTATTTTCTTAATTTACAATGTCATGCTTTTCTCTGCGACTGAGGTCAGAATACCAGGCCAGAAACTTACAGCCTCGAGTCTTTCTATGAATCTACTGTAATGACAGCCACCTCTGCATCATTCCAGTATTCAGCTGGTTTCTTTGATGTCATAATCATCATTACAATAATCAATAATGATGTCATGATGGCATAATTTCCTCCGGGTACTGCAGTTTCCTCCAACATTCTAAAAACATGCTTCTGGAGCATTTCTCCCCGGGCCTCCGCTGAAAACAGGATCTGTGGAACCTAGTCAGACTTTCCGGCCAACAAATGTTAAATAAATAAAATAAAAAAAAAAATAATGTGTTTAAAAAGTCTAATTTGTTTTCTTAGCAGTTTCTATTTACTAATAATTGTAGAGTATATTATATTAAACTGCTTTGTCTCATATAGATATAGTTTTTGGAGTTCTTTTGGGAATATTTTTTCCTGTGGATGGAGCGGGATCAAGTCATTCTATTGGCTAGATCCATTAATTAAATCTTCCTTCATAAATTTGGAGCAGAGTGTTAATTAGACATGCTTACTTTGTTGCCATCCTGCTCGATCAGCCTCTAACAGTTTGTTAATTTTCAAAGTCCCCTTTCATTTTTCTATAAACACTCTTTTTTTAATCTCTGGCTTCTATATGAATAGCTAATGTTCATTTCTCCATGTTCTCAGCCTTGATTCCTATTACCAAGGTTATTATTCCTCAAAAGTATTTGCTGTTTTAACAGCAAAAATGTGAGACTGCAATTTACGTAGCTAGTGTGTTAGCCCTTCCCAGCAATTATGCAACCAAAGGTTTAGTATATTCAAATTACTTGAGGTGGGATGATGGGGGCTTACCACCTAGAAACTGTGTTAGACCCTGGTGTGGATTGCATCTAGGGGATTTGCAATACTGAGTAAATAAAATCAATGAGTTAGATCTTCAGACAATCAAACATCATCAATTGAGAGATGTCATTTTATGTCCTTTACTGAAAGATTTGGCTATATTCTCTTCATTTTTAGATTTTTTTTGCCCTATCCTACTTCCTTCTGCATTAAATAACACAGTGCTCCGCCTTCTGTGTTCCTTGAATTTCCTAAACGATACTTCCCCCCAACCCCTGATACTGATTCCCTTGAAAAACAAAATGCATGCCACTTGTTTTTCATTTGTATTTTCATGTGATATAAAGACGTGCCACTTTTATAGCAGTAGTCAAGCTTGTTGCTTTTATGGCAGCAGTGGGGATATGTTCCTGTGACTTTTTCATGACACCATAATTTCCTGCAGTAAAACCATATCTGACATATTGTTGTATTTTGCCAGTCTTACTTTTAGAGTCTGGAATCACAATGCAGCCATTTAGTCTCATATCTGACTCTGCTTGTGATCATAGTATATGTCAGCAGCTCAAAAATAAATAGCACTGCAATATCTTCAAAAATGTCTGCCCACTAGGAGAACTGCATTTAGAAGCCATTGGCAAAGAGGAAACTTCTATCAAATATCTGAGTACTTGCCATGTTGTTAATAGCAGCATTCAGTCAAACTCATTATCCTTAACTACCATATTATACAAAGTTGAGTTAAAGTGCTCATGTAATAAAAAATAGGTGATTTTAAAATGGTTTGGGAATTAGTTTAAAGTGATCCTGAAAAGGTATTGCTAAAATATATTTCCATTTAGAATGTGAACACACAGATAAAAATGGATGTGACACTTAAAACATGTTACAAATGGATTACTCTGGAATGAACTCCCACTTTATTCTGAAAATAACTAAGGCAAATCCAATGCATATGTATTACACAAATTAATGTAAATTATACAACAATATTCATTCAGCATCTATAGCCTGAGAGATATATTTTAAACAAATCTGCTCCTTTCTGTTGAGCTGTCAAATTTCACATGGAAACATGCAAAAGCCATCAAACTGCACCTGCAGTGAAATGCATTAGTTTAACTCACTGCTGTGACAAAATACAGAGTAAATCATATTTCATAATGCTGTTAACATTCGGTTCCTTCAAAGCTTTATTCATTTTAGTAGTCAGTATTTACTATATTAAAAGAAATGAAGATTTGTTATTTGTTTTGTACAATGACTCAAAACAGATAATACAAGTTATAAATTAAACATTATTATATCTTTGTGTGTATCTTTCTATTCTAAACAATTCTAAACTAATGTGGCATAACTTGAAGGAATGTAAGGTAAAACTAATAAAAGGGTCCTGTTGAACATAAGAAATCTCTATCAGCATAAAGACCCTTTGCAGTGAGGAACAACAAAAAGATAGTCAAGTGCCAATGAGGATTGACCAGAACAATATAATACAAATATACCATAATCACATGATAATGACCCGTAGCACAGCAGATGGGTGAACTAGACTACAAAGAGTTGTTTCCCAGTGACAACCTGGTTAAAATAGCCATAAAAATAAATAAAATATGTTTATTTAATCTCTCTCTCTCCCTGCATATAGATAGATAGGTAAATAGATATCATCAAACGGAAACATTCAAAATGCTGACCATGAAAAGAACGATCAATTTAGACTGACTCTATAATGACAAAAAAATAACAAAAATTAACAATCTTTTTTGTGAGGGGGTCAAGTTACCTACACTACCCCACCCACTGCTAATTACATATAACAAATCAAAAATCACACAACAGCAGGGTAAGGACAAATTCCCTTACCCCACTGCACCAGGATCCTATACAAAATACTGACAGCAAAAACTTTATTGAAAATAACATTTGCTTTTATGAATGTTCACTGTTATTTACAACCTTTAAAAACATTCGCTCATATGAGCAGTCAGTGTTTCAGACTGTGGAGGTCCCTCTTTACCCCAGACCAGTAATCAAGAGCCCCAGTCCTCACCACTGACACTGGTGAGATGCAGTCAATAAAAACAGGACAGCAATGGATTTATGCAGTATTTCAAATGCAGCTCTATGCATCAAACACAATTTCCCTCAAAAGCACACAGGGAACATGCTCCACTGCAGCTGGACTCATTGTTACTCCAAATCCCAAACAAAGACCAACCTTGGAGCACGGTGTCCCAGTTCCAGATAATTGGCACATAGCGTGCGTGTGTACACACACACACACACACACACACACACACACACACACACACACACACACACACACACACGCACACACACCTGGGAAAGGCTGACACAGATTCACCAGCTGTGTTTCCTCTTTACAGATTACAGGGTAGCTGCCACCAGTCAAATACCCTAAGAATCTTACAAGGGGTAACCAATTATACTGTGTCAAATTAAAACTGATATGAATGGTAGAGAGAGACCGAAGCAGTAAGGCTTTTTGGAATGGCCACAGTGACACTGAAATAAGCACAGGTACTCTCAACATATTACTAAAAGACCAGCCAGAATGACTTGTATAAAAATATTTCATAATGGATAATAAAAATAGAAAACAGGAAAATACTTAAGATTTAGTTACAATAAACATCAGAGTTTTCAGTCACAGTAAATATGAAATAACACAGTTGGCTAGAGTCTCATATGCAGAAAAAGAAATAATACTAAACTAATCTCATAGTACTTTGCCTAACTAAATTAAAGAGAAATGGTCCCTAGTTAACTCATTTAATATCACAAGGCAAGATGCACTGCTGAGATGCTCACTTCCACAAGGCAAGATGAGTTACTCCACATACTGAACTGTACAACCAACTACTGAACTACTATTACTGAACTGTGATAACTGGCATAGATCTTTTATATATCAGATTACAAAGAAAAACAAAAACAAACTGCTGCTGCTAGAGTTCCGTCCTTCGGCTGGTTATATAATTACATCACATCTAGTTACCTGACTCGGACACAGTTCACATTCAGAAGTCTGTTAAGATTCTTTTGGAGCATTTTTTTAACATAAGCAACTTTTGCAAATATATTTTTAATACAAGCATCTGTACAAATTAATGTGACAGTCAAATGACATAAGATTATTTACAAAACTTCAACCAGTCATGCTGGCATATGCCACACATGCACTGTCTCACTTTTCCTGATACAGCTAGCAATACCTCACAATGTCACATACCCCCCCCCCCCTTGTAGACTCAAGCTAATTTTTTCAAGTGACCCTGGAAAAACATTACTTGAGAGAAGGGGGCATGTCTGGGAACAAATTAACCTATACCCTGTCTTAAGAATCCATGTGCATTGGCATTGTTGCAGTCTGGACTGGCTAACACAGTGGGTCCTCCTAAAGCCCCTTTAAGCTTCTGGAATGCCTGCTCACAGGCTGGGGTTTACACTACCTTATCTGACCTGTTTATCCTTGTCATGTCTGTGAGGGGAGCAGCTATTGTATTATAATTGTGAGCAAATGTTCTATAGTATCCCAGTGTCCCCAAGAAATGCCCTCACCTACTTTTTGGTAACAGGGGCAGGCCACACCTGAATAACTTCCACTTTGGCTGGTTCCAACCTAATCATACCACTCCCCACTCTATGTCCCAGGTAGGGCACCCTTGCCATACCCAACTGACACATACTGGGCTTAATGGTCAACCCTGCCCTTTGCAGTCTTCCCAGGACCCCCCTGACATGCTGAGGCTTCATTATGTTAACATAGTACAATTTGCACCCTTGCCTCTTGCCTAGCAGGTTTACCATGTAATTAACAATACTGACCTTCCTCACCACTTCAAAGGGGCCCCTCCCAAGCTGCCTACTGCTTATTGTGTCTGACAGGAATGAGCACCATAACCCGCTGTCCCACAGAATAATCATAGGCTTGAGCATTTCTGTCATACCAGACCTTTTTCTGCTGTTGGACTCCTGCCAGGTTCTCCTGGGCTAAGCTCATGAGCTTCATAAGCCTTGTCCTTAGGCTTTGGACATATGCCACAAAAAAATCCTTGTGGGATTCACACTCACCCTCCCATTCATCATGAATCAAATCTAAAGGGCCCCTCACCCTATTTTCATTCAGCAACTCAAACTGTGTAAACCTATGGATTCCAGGGGTCCTTCTCTGTATGCAAAGAGTAGGGAGCAAATATTTGTCTCACTCTCTTCTAAACTGGTCTGCAAATGCCCATATCTGGTCTTTAGTGTAGAGTTTAACCTCTCTACAAGGTCATTAGTCTGGGGATGGCGGTGGTGGTCTTTAGGTGCTTCACCCCACAGTGCTTCCATAGACAAGCCAACAAGTGTGACATAAAATTGGCACCTCTGTCTGTCAGTATTTCTCTCAAGAAAGCTATCCTACTGCAAATCTCAAACAAAGCATTTGCCACTTGGCAGACAGAGCCACCACCTCAGGGTATGTGGTGACATAATCTACTACCACCAGGATATACTACTTCCCTGTGGAACTTGGGGTACTCAGAGGCCCCACAATATCCATAGCTACCCTTTGAAATGACTCCTCAATCATAGGCAAAGGCATCAACTGAGTTTTGTTCTTGTCTCCTGCCTTGCCTACTTTTTGTCACTGCTCACAGGTCCTGCAGTACCCTGTTACATCCCTTGCAATCCCAGGCCAATAAAAATTCTGCATAATATGACTCTTGGTATGCTTTATACCCACATGACCTGCAAAATGGATATCTTGGGCTATGGCTAAAAGTAGCAGACGGTAATATCTGGGCACTACCAATTGCCTTATTACCTCACCCTCTAGCCCTTCCTCCAGATTCAACTCTCTGTACAGTAACCCTTTGCTCCAGTGTACAGACTCCACTTTTTTATGAACATCAGGCGCCTCCTTAGCTATCTCCATCATGCCTTGTAAGGTAGAGTACAAAAGCTGTGCCTGTCTCAACTCTATTTTCATCACCCTTCCCAACTCTTCTTCCACAGGAAGCCTAGTATCTTCTGACAATGGTACCACCCTGTCAGCCTGGGTACAGTCACTCACCTCTGTTCTTGCAGCCACCCTGTCCACAGGAACATCAACAATTACAGGCAGCTATGGTTCTCTTTCAGGCTTACTGCTACAAGGTAGCTCCCTCCCTGAAATAACCACATCACCAGCCCCAGCTTCAGGCATGGGGTCTGCTAAATCTTCTCCAGGCTATCAGATCTACCTGCCTGTCTCCAAGCCTGACTGCAGTTAACTGCAAGCACACAAGGTAATAAAGTGTCAGAATCATTCCCTATTAAGACACCTGTAGCGATATCCTCAAACACACCTACCTACTTGTTCCCTTTTCCACCCTCCCAGTCAAGGTGAACCCTGGCCAAGGTATTTGGAATGGGATCCTTCCTAAAGCTCTAACTGGTGTTAACTGCCCAAGCAAGTACTGGTCTTCTATAACCATTGTGGGTTTCAAAATGGTTATGTCAGAAGCTGTGTCTCTCATAGCAGTAGCCTGTCTTCCATCCACTAAGATAGAATACAAACTCCAGTGATAGTTTGGTACCTATGTTGTCTCCTGACAGCTTACCACTGATTGATGGTTATTCCCACTTACTGGCTCTCTCACCTTTCCTTCTCCACTTTCCTTCAGTGGACATTTGTATGCTACATGGCCCCTCTGGTTACATTTAAAACATCTAACCACTGATACTGGCCATGTGCCTGAACTAGTGACTTCACCTGTTACTGGTACTGATGGACACTGCTGGGGTGATTTAGGCTGTCCACCATGGGCCCCCTTATATCCATGTGGAGCACTGGGTATCCCCTTTTTATGCAGTGATGCCCTGCTTGCTAAGTAGAAATCCCCACTTTCTCCCAAACTAATCTGCAGAATTGCATTCTCAGTCTGCCAACCAGATTCTCATGTCCTCAGGCAAAATGCTTAGGGCTTGTTCCTTCACTAAAAGGCCTACCAGCCTTTCAAATGTGGTGACCTGACATTCACTCAACTACCTATGAAGATAAGTGCTTAACTCAGGAATATAATCACAAATAAATTCATCTGACTTGTGTCTATGCTTACAAAACCTTTTTCTATAAGCTTCATGTGTTAACAATCTAGCAAACATTGTTTTACTCTTTCATAATTTAAACACTCAATATCAGATAATTTAGAAATAGCAGTTAGAGCTTTACCATGGGGTAAGGGGGTCAGGAACCATACCCAGAGCTCTTGGTTAACACCGTACTGTTTACCTAACCTTTCAAATATATGAATAGAACTATCAAAACTATCAAAATCTGTATCATCTTTAAATTGTAGAAGACATTTACTGACCTTTATTGCTTCTGGGGTTTGGTTATGCCCTTCTCCATTACCTCCATGACCCTGTCAAAGAGTCAGTATCTCCTTTTCATGCTGATTCTGCTTCTCCTTTTCTTCGGCCTCCAAACATCACAGTTCATACTGATGTGGCTTCTCCCTTTCTTCAGCCTCCAAATGTCACAGTCTCTCTTCGGTCTCCAAAAGTTTGGCATCCAGTTCATGCTGACACTACTTCTACCTCTCTTCAACCTCATGTTGACACTGTTTCTCTTTTTCTTCAGCCTCCAAATCTCTGTCCTCCAGTTCAAGTCTCTTTAACTCCAGACAGATTTTTAAGTCCTCTGAGGAAAAGGTGACCTATCAGGTTTCTGAGGGCTGTGAACCCCCATCATCAGACTGGCTATCTCCCTGGTTTGATTGTGCTGCAGCTGCAATTAAGGCTGAAATCATATCCTCTTTAGTCAGGTTGGCATGCACTAGTCCTTTGGCTTCACAAACCTTGGCCAACTGGTTCTTTGTTAGCTTGCTATAATCTTCTGCTGATATCTTTGCCTGCTTTGCCTGACTAAACTTCTTCTTCTTTCAGCTTTTCCCGGTTAGGGGCTACCATAGCAGATCACCTGTCTGTTCATGATTGGCAGTGGAGTTTTACGGCGTTGGCCTGACTAAACTAACAAAAATAAATAAAACTGATGCAAAACTGAAAGTCTGAATGTTTACCTAGTGGCTGTTGAGACTACACGCACCTTCAGTGACATCTGCTTACAGGCTTCTGAAGTTCAGTTAAAATACCACAACAATGAAATCACTCCACCAGGCTACAATATAATTCATAGTGATATAATAGGTAAAAAAGGGAGGGTGTTGCTATAGTGTATAAATCTCACCTCATCCTTGAGAAAGTAGACATAACAACTCCAGACCTCGATAAAGTTGAACTTACTCTAACAAAACTAAAACTTAATGATAATAAACACATCAACATCATAGGATGTTACATCCCTCCAAGCAACAATATCCCCGTTACAGAAAAACTCCTAGAATGGATATCTAACTCCCTCCCCCAGGAAAACATAGTATTAGGAGACCTTAATACTGACTGGCAAAACTGTTCCAGTCATAACCCACTCTCCCATATTAAGCTACATGGCCTAACCCAACACATCACTTCCCCACAAGAGCAGACAAGAGAACCAAACACCAATCCACTCTAGACTGGATACTCATATCCCACCCATCACTGATATCCCTAGCAGGGTGTCTACCAGACACCCTGAGTGAGCACCAAGCCACATTCTTACTCAGATCAAAATCCCCACAACTGACCCAAATATCTATGTGCCCAATTAGAAACAAAAAACACTTTAACCGCTCCAACTTTATAAACTACCTAAAAATGTGCAACTGGACCCCCCTAAAAAACCTACCTCTGGATGAAGCTGTACTATATTTCAATACTGCCTTCTTAAACACCTTTAACCATCACTCCTTCTCCAGAACAACAAGAATTAAAACTAAATATGCCCCCTGGTTAACCCCAGACACACCTCAAAAAAAGAAACAAGGCCTGGACCAACTACCTCAACAGTAAATCCCAATTGAACAAACAAATATACATTGAACTACGTAACAAAGACAAAAAACTCACCAAAACAGACAAAACATCTTACTACCAAAAGTTACAGGATAAGCACAGGAACAACCCACAAAAATTTTGGGCAGCAATTAACTCTATTCTACAACCAGGTAAAACAACTACCCCAGCCCCAAAAATATATAACAACCAAGAAGACATCCCCACTCAATTTAATAAATACTTTACAAGAAACCATCCAGACCCTTTCAACCAACCAACCCTATGACAACATCCCCACCCCTGTAAATCCACCCCTCACCCCAACTAACAATTGCCCCAAGTTCAGCTTCCACCCAGAACCAACCAAATCCATTGAAAAACTACACCACAAGCTCAAACCAACATCTCTAGCCACAGATAAATTACCCGCTGAATACCTCCACCTGGTTGCAGAAGCCATATCATATCCTGTCTCCATCCTAATTAACATATCCATCTCCGAGTGTATAGTACCCAAGCTATGGAAAATATAACATATCAACCCTCTACATAAAGGGGGAACCTCCCTGGAACTCAATAACTACCGCCCTATAGCCATACTACACCATTTATCTAAAATTTTAGAGAGGGTAATACATAAGCTACTGATGAAATATCTCCTAGAAAAGAATCAAATAATAACATAACAACATGGCTTTAGACCCTTCCATAGCACCAACACCATACTAACAGAATTCACCAACATTGTCAATACTCACAGAAACAATGGACTCCTTGTATCTGGCACCTTCCTTGACTTGTCCAAAGCATTCGATACAGTTTACCACAATAAACTCCTTCTTTCACTAGCAACTCTAAACCTTACCACCCCTGCCATCACTTGGTTCAAAAACTACCTAGAGGGAAGGAAACAAGCTGTTATGTGGCAAAACCAACTCTCCCCCTCCCTACCAGTCTCCCTAGGAGTACCCCAAGGCTCCATCCTGGGGCCACTTCTTTTTACCCTCTTCACCAATCAGCTCCCAAACAGTATTCCTAAAGCCTCAATAGTGCAATATGCAGATGATACCACCATAATATGCGCAGCCAAATCAATTGACATCCTTCACTCCCTAACACAAGAATGCTTTTCCCTAACAGAAACTTGGATTACAAACCAAAGGCTCATTCTGAGCCCAAGTAAAACAAAGCTAGTACTCTTTAGATCCCACAGAGCCACACCTCCCACTGATTCTTTCGTCATCTCCTCCTTTATCAAGACCACAATCATCCCCCACAAATCATACCAAACTCTTAGGGGTTGAAATAGATAATCACCTTAGATTTGACCTATATATTTCTATAACCATAAAAAAGTACATAAAAAACCTGACCTACTGTATCGCAATAATAAATTCCTCACTGACCACTCCAAAACTACAATAGCGAGGACTTACCTACTATCCACTGTACTTTATGCCTCCCCCATACTTACAAATCTTCACAAATCTGACCTAAATAAACTTGATAATTGTTATAATAAATTCGCTACAACCTCTCCCATCAGAACACATCACTGTGAATGCCTAAAAAAAACTCAGTTGGCTAGAACTACCACTACTACTTCAACTCAATCAACTATCACTAGCCCACAAAATAATACATAACTCTGAAAACACCCCAGCCCTACAAAATCTTTTGCAACCCTATACAACCACCAGGCCCTTGAGGTCTAGCACAGAAAACCTCCTCAAAGTAACCAAATATAACAATGAAACTGGTAAGTCTGTCTACAACCACTGTATAGCAAAAATCTGGAACTCCCTTCCTGCCCACATAACTGACAACAAATCCCCATCACAGTTCAAGAAACTTGTTAAAACTCACTTTTTGAATAATCGACTGTGCTCCTGTATTCCCCTAGCCAATGTCTCATTAGAACACTTCACCTAACTTAAGTAACTCTGCTAAGCCAAACAATCATTGTATTGTACCCACTAAGGACTCTACTGCTCATCCCATCTCTCCAGGAATTAGGGAAAACTACCCCAACAATGTTGTGCTTTCCATAAGCAACTAAAACCAGGAGAAGACATATTGTAAATCAGTTTGTTATCCTTCTCAACTATAGTGAGCATCATCTGCTCTCTCGGAGCCTTATTCTACATCTCTCTGCTTT